>NW_028301540.1:15946250-16097500 GCF_042242905.1 Orbicella faveolata
ACGTAAATCGCTTTTGAGTCAAACCAGATTGGGAATGGGGATCACCTCTCTCCGGCGTTGGAAACCAAAGCCCCGTCCACACTACGCCGGAGAAATTTGAAAACGGAGTTTTCACTCCGAAAACCCATCAAATGATATGTTTTCCCTCCACACTACGCCGGAGGAATTTAAAAACGTAACAATCACCGGTCATTTTGGATATCTGTTTGAGGAAAACTCGGTCAAGAAAATCACATGTTTATCATGACTACATCGCTTTCGCAAAGCTCCGTTTTTAAAATGTTTTCCATCCACACGAAAACGAAAAGCCTGGCTTTCAGATTACTCCAGTTTGAAGAGCGTTTTCCATTTTCGTGACGGATTAGTGTGGACGGCAGGCCAAACCGTAGAATTAAAGCTGCGTTTTCAAATTTCTCCGGCGTAGTGTGGACGCTGCCTACTAGGTGGTGCTCAGTCCATTAATTTCGTTTCGATCGTGTTTAACATATGAAATCCCACACAGTAATGAAGTTTATTTACCTTTCTGTCTGAATTTGAAACTATTGGCAAAACCATAAAACAAACAAACTCATATGGACTAAACATCTTGTTATAAAAAATTATTCCTACAGGACAGTCTCTTTTTTTCAGCATTAAAATATCAAATGTACTTCACGATAGAGCTTTCCATGTTTAAACGTTGTGGAGTAAAGAGCCCGGTGTCTCCATTAACAATTGTAGAAATGGTTTTTTATTTAGTCATTATACATGTAGATTAAAAAAAGTGAGGCATTGAAAACAGGATGTTTCTAATGACAGAGAATTATTCTGAATTTATATCCTAACTTGACAGGTTCACGCAAATTATATCAAATAAGCAAGAAAAAAGGTTAAATGGAGTAGGCAATATGAAGCAATATAAAGCAATATGTTAATTGACTGAACTGAGAACAAAACACTCTCCATTAGCCAACAGATTGCTCATTTGTTTCTGGTGGATAACCGTCAGGTAACTACTTTTTATAGGAGCACTTGGTGTCTCATTTTTGACAACCACGCTCTTCAGTATGTCGGCCGTGTCCCTTTTAAGTAAATAGCAAACTCTTGCCGGCTTTTTGCCCTGTCAAAGCTGTAGAGGGTTGCATTAAGACCCTTCACTATTTGCTGTAAATTAATCACAAAATGATGCGGTTATATTGATCACTGTTCATATAAAGTACATGCATGCAATTCAAAGCGTGGGCGGAACTCTAAAATGCTTTAGTTTAACTGACTGAAGAGGATGCTAGAAACATTCAGTTAGCAAGGAAGCTGAGCGGTAGCCTCGAATACTGGGGTCGCGGATACAGCTGAAACATGAAGATTCCTCACCAGCGAAAAAACCTCGAGCTTTGTTTGGTGAAATACTTTTTGCTCTCTTCTTTGACACTGCTCTGGCTCCAAGGTATGTGAAGCCGGGAGCCGCTTTGTTTTCGTTACATGGACTGAGTCTTTCAGATATCAAGTTCTGTCAATTCAGGCCCATAGCCAGTAAGGCAAACCGAAGTATTTGCCTTAGTCATTTTTTATCGTTTTCCTTTTGTTGTTCGTAATCATCATAAACACCCAAAATACCTGGGAAGAGAATCTCCCTCAGTCATAAGTTTTAAATGGATATTGCTCAGTCATAATTTTTTTCTGGCGGCGGCTTACAATTCGGATTTAGAAATTTTCGTTTGACCAGTACACTTCGTTGTTAATTTTGAACCATTCGGAAAACAAAATTGCTTAACAAATGAGCAGTTCGCCCATCGCTAGCATTTTGAGTAAAGATCCGGCTGAAATCATAAAGTCAGTTGGTGTGTCTTGAAATCAACTATTTTCTTCTATGTGATAAAAAAAAATTCAAACTTATCCTGCCGGTGTTACTTGGAAAAAACACGAATCATTCACGAGACCACCGAGGAATATATAATATTTAATCTCAACCGGTGTAAACAAGTTACAATTTCAATGTCGCTTGAAGGCGTATCAATCTTGATAAAGAGCTAGAGATCCTGAATGATTCTCTTGTGGCATTACATTTCCGCTCCTACATATTCAGTCGACCCTGATAATTCGAACCTTGCGGTAACTCGAACCGCAAAATCGATTTCTCCCGGATTTCGGTCATACATTTACTGTAATTTTACCCCCGGTAACTCGAACCCACGACAACTCGAACCTCGATCCCGCTAACTCCAAGCAATTTTCATTTCCCGTCAGATCATTTTCTAGATAATTTTACCCTCGACAACGCGTCAAAACAAACAGCACTGCAATCCAAAACATTGAATTTATTTTAAAGCAGGCGTGTGTTCTTTTATTTATTTATTTATTTATTAAAAAAAAAACTCCATAAATTTGATAAAAATGTACACTGTATGAAGAGAAATACAGTGACTATCGCCTTTTTCCTTCTTTCCGGTCAGTTGTTCTGCACTCCCAATAATTCGAACCTTTTCCAATTTCTTTTAAAGGTTCGAGTTATCGGGAGTCTTCTGTATGTAAAATTGCAAAGTTTCCGTGATCTATTCATTCAATACGGGGTTAGAATTGAGTGGAGATATTAACTAAACGCCGGATGTGGGCAAGAGCCATTCAAGACGTTTCCTTGAATAATGCATACATCAACCAATGGCGGAATAATTACCAATTACTGGACAAGGTTGAGCAAAACATCGTGATTTGTCAGTGGCGAGCAGATCAATTATGGCTGAGGCACTGAAGTAACTGATCTACGAGGTACTGACAAATAACCATATCTTGTGATAACCCGGTTCAATAATTGTTTTATCATTAGATCACCAACTTTGTTTTCAGATTTAAATCACTTTCTCACCACTGCTCTATAGCTTCTCTTCAATGGATCATCAAAAAATGCAACCAAATTCCCAAAATAGTCTGAAAGCTATCATGGACTATTCATTCATAAATTAACTTTTCTTAAATAACCGGACTGTTCTTATTTAGAAAATTCATTAAGAAAGTTGCTATTAGAGAACGATTCATTTTGTGATCTTTTTCATTAAGTGTCAGCCAAAGAGAATCCACGATTTGAACCCACGGCCTCCGAATTAGATCACCGTACCGTCGCTCTAGCGGGTGAGCTAAGAAGCCAGATGGAGAAAATCGTTGATAGCTATGGTGGTAATTCGTGGGAATTTAGATATCAAGGCTATCATTAGGAATGCAACGTAGAACCTTCTCTCGCTTGGGCTCCTAGCTTAATCGGATAGACCAACGTGATCTAACCCGGAGATCGATGGATGGAATCCAACGGAGGTCAAATAATTTGTTTTTGTCCTCTTGCCGTCCTTCAATAGCTGGTTTTCACATGACGTCACTAAAATTCAAACAACAAAACTATTGATCTTCCTGAGATTTTACTTAAATGATGTATAAGAGCAGCTGAAAACTAATATTCATACAAATTTTCGCTCCGAATGGGTTCTTGGTTTCGTGATACACTACGCTTGAATTTCTAAGCTTTTGCGTGACGCGGCATTTACATGACGGCCTAGAGAGCTGTGATGATGGTTAAAAAAGTGACTCATTTCGGGGAACTTGGCTATCTGAACAGTTCATGTCTTAGAAAAAGTATTATTTTAATGTTTTAGAGTTTCTCCAGGGATAAATTCACGCTTCTGTAGCAAAACTCAGTGACAGATGTTTCTGTTGGTTTTGGGCCGCCATGTTGGTGCCCATACGGATGGGCACCAACATGGCGTCTCCATACAAATCTCTGTAAATTTGGGTAAAAAATTTCTCCGCATATCTCGCATAAGAAAAATTGCTGTGATCAGAATTTTGGCGAGAGTCTTTGCATATTTACCTTCTTTTATTTCCCAGATTCTGGACTTTGTCTATTGACCGGTTTTGTTTTTTTATTTTGATCTTTTTCGAATTGCGTGACACTGAAAACCAGCAATACTTTGGTTGATTACCTGCACTCTAAGTTAATTTGAATTTTATTGTGTTCTTTATTGAGCGGTTTATTCGAGTGCCGAAAAGTCACTGATTTTACAATATTGTTTTGCGCCTCGCTCGCTCACATTTTCACGGGTCTCGCATCATGTATTTACTTCATACTTTGATTGGTTCACTGGATTGCCTGGGCTAGATTGTTACATTGCTTTTGATTTTACCACACTTATTTGAAAAGCACTCTAATGGTCGATGTTGTTTCTCGGCCTCATTGATTGAATTTAGTTCTTCAAATGAGGCAAGATCTAATCAGTCACAACCTAATAGGTGCTTTGTTCTCTTCCAATTTATTTGTACTCGTGAGCAGTTGTCCTTCCTTTATCTCCATTGAACAGATGCCTCATCCGCGACTGACATGAAGTGTGAAATAAAGTCCTCCTGTTCCTCGCCGGTGTGTCAACAGACCAATCCGATGACGGTGTTTCCAGGCTCCAACGTAATTCTCAACTGCTCTATCGTCACTGAAGGACTTGCACAAGGCATGACCTGGAGCCAAATGCTGGAACAAGTTAAGAATAGTACGGGGTTACCAAACTTCATTTTGGAACGTTCGAATTCTACGACAAATAGTGGAAAACATTCATGTCAGTGTACCACTATAAATTTCACACGTAGGTGCTTCCTTATTGTTCATCCATGGTATCAAAAATAACAATACTAAAAACTAAAACGCTGTCTCCATCGTCGTAAGGATTCTAAGTAAATGGCCAGTTCTTCTCCATGCCATCAACACTGACAGGGCACGAGTTGACATGATGGCATGACGTAGCGGGTCGCGCTTTAACACGAACAAAGAAATTAGCTTCTAAACACTCCTGGACTGAATCAGAGGACAAGTGAAACATTGCTATTTATCAACGCGAAGTTGATTAAGAGAAATTGATCGCCAGAGCGAGTTAGTGAAGCTGATGTTTCGAGCGTCAGCTCTTTGTCAAAGCAAAATATTGTCTTTTTATTGAGGGAAAACGAGGTGCCTTTTCGCATAAACGACTCACATTGGCACGACATATAAAGACCTGACCTGACATGCACATGGATGGATATAGCGTAACATGATAACCTCTATATAACAGTATATATCGTGACCTGACACATGACCGTCAGACAATCATTTCAGTCGTAGCAAATGAACCTGGAACGGCAGGGTTTTTAAACATATCGACGGAAAAAGTAACTTGCACCCACAGCACAATAATTTCCCATTTCTTTTACATTCAGTCAACGGCTAACTCATTTGGTGTAGTTATCAGAAGATCTTTTTGCTTCTTTTATTAGGTGCACTGGAAATTGTTTATTTCACGAGTACACCCAATGATATCATCCAAGACAAAATAGGGGAATTGAAGTGCGTTTTCTTAGGTTGGCCTCTCCCTCGCACAGTACTTTGGCACAAAGATAATGAACTCATCAGCAACGGAACCGAAGGCATTTATCATTCGCTGCAGGAGAAAGGAGAAACTCTGCATAGCATACTTCATCTTCCACACGGACGCGAAGAGCAGGCAGGATTCTACAACTGCAGTGCAACGAATAGTATTCCTGGCTGGTCGAGCAGTGCGTCTAAGAAGATACAGATGTTATATGAGTGTAAGTTATGACATTTACTCCTCTATCAAAGTGTTTCAGGTTCATCTATCGAACAAGGCCTTTGAACGAGCAAAATGTCAATGTTATCACAGCAAACTTCTTCTAACCCCGACAATGATGATGCGGCAACATCGAGAGCGCGTCGCATTTCAGGAGTCCCTTGTGTTGTCGCAGGCAGGTTTCCTCTGGACGTGCTGGATCCATTTGGTTGGTTACGTGCAAAATAAGTCATTGTTATACTTAAAAGTTATTCTGAATGACCTCGATTAAATTTCTGCAATATAGGTCCCTCAGCGAGAAGCCCGACCATTGCCTCATCGGAGATTTTTGCAAGCAAATCCTCAAACACCAACCTTACATGCTGGATTGATTATGAATCCTACTGTCCAGATAGTTTGACTTGGCATTTAAATGACAATCGGACGCCCTTGCCAGAAAACGGTCCGAAGTTTAAAGTGGAAGAAAAAGATACTCATTCCACATGCAAAAAAGAATTCATCCTCTCTATATTCAACGTGACGGAAATTGACGAGGGAACATACAGCTGCCACTGGCATTGCGAGTACGAAAACACTACAAAAGCTGCCATTGATTTGAAAGTATTTAATCCACAACCAACAGGTTAGAAGTTATTTGTTGTCAAAAGCAACAGTAATCCCCGCTTATCTTCGTTGTTGTCACTAAACGTGTACATTATGGTAAAATCAGTTATACCAAGGGAGGATGAAGGGCATGTTAGGTAATCCCTCTAAGATTATTTCCAGATAACGATCGGCTTAAAAAATCCCAGGAGTGTCTACAAATATCCAATATTGTGCCACGGTCTTTGCTGACGTGGACAGCCCAAGTGGCTTTGCACGCTTTCCATCCTCGACGAAAACATCCAGACAAAATTATCAGCGGAAAAACTGAGTACCAGTTCAAGTGATAACCTTGTATGCAACTTTTGCAGAGAATTTTAAATATCACTCGTAGTTAAAACGGCTAATTTTTCGAGGTTCTCAAGGGGCACTTATTCATTATTTGACTAAGTTCCGTCAGAACGTCTTAAAAGGGGAGGACGCCTAATTCAACACACCGAAGAAGGGCCAAGCGGGAAAAGTCTGCGGTTACCTCACTGATTTATGCTGTTTTAGCTTGTTGGTCCTTTTATGTCATTTTCGTCATGTGTTATACATCACATGAGTTTTATCTCATTTTCACCCGTAGTTACGATAGCTCTGTAATAAAATTCGGTATCTAACGTCTAATCTCTTTCACTTTCCTTTTTAGAGATTTCAGAACCAACAGCATCAACAACAACGAAACAAAGGACAACTTCAAATCAGTTAAGCACAGTTTTGGGTTCTCCCACTTATTTAGGTCAGTATAAGATCTAGTGTCTCCAAGTAGAATTAGACAGACATTTTGCTACACAAAAAACTATAAAATCAGCAGATATGACCAGACGTTCGCTACTAAATCTGGTCACCATGCAGCGAACTTAGATGTAAATGTACATGGGTATCTTTGGAAGAAAAAAGTTATCAAATTTGTGAATGCAAAGTTCGGATCAATGATCACAGCGATACATTTTATGAAGTGTGCTACTGTATGCGTGACAATAAAAAGTACAAGAGAATAGTAAAATCTGTCACTGATAAACGATCAAACAAAAAAGACAAACAAACTAACAAGTTTTGTGTTTAAACTAATTCTTAACCTTTCCTCAAAATCAAGTTCCTAACCAACTGAGACTACAATTGTGATGATAAAAAACGAGCCTGGTTGCACAGTTTATGTTCTACTTTATTGAATCTGTTGATGTGCTTAAAGATCAGTTTTTAATCAATTATTTATGTTTTCCCGTCTGTTTTTACTCCACAGGGAGTGGCAGAGATTGGCTCCTGCCAATTATCATATTATCAGCTGGAAGTGTGGCAGTCTTGATCATGTTATTCATTCGGTTTATTGTCAAGAAAAAATGGACATCATCCTATAATATTAAAAAACGTGAGTTTTTGTAGTCCAATTGAAGATCAGTGAGTGGTGCATTGGTTGGTAAACTGATACAAGAAAATTAGGAAAATATGCGCAGTTAACATGGGCGAACCTTTTGTACTATGCAAGCCAAAAGCATAAGAACATGATAGTGCCTAAGCTTTGCTTTGTGAGGTTTATAGATACTAAAAACACAAGGGAGAAAATTGTAGCAAATTGGTCGTGTTCTGGCTTGATCATAGGGTAAATCCCAGCCCAGTTACACGGATGAAAATGGCACAGGACGAGTTTGACGCGACATTCAACAACAACAACAGATACTTTGCCACTCAGCACTGCTGAATGGTATGCTCGTCATGTGAGAAAAACAGCATACAAGTCAAAATGATGTCATCAGGCTCTCTTTTTTCACTCCGGCAAGTAAAAGAGTTACAATGTTCATCCATTACTGGGATTTAATCGGAGCCAAATGTTTACAAAGGAAATAATAGTGAAGCGACATCTGGGAAACCCAGTCACCCTTCTTAACCAGGCTCATTGAAGACGTCTTAACAGGATCAGCAATTTCAGTTGCAGCCTTTTTCCTTAAGTTAGTCGAGTGTCTCAGCTGTAGAAGACATCTCTAATCTATTTTGCGCAAAGCTTTCGCGCATAAAATAGAATACAAATCAAATGGATTACCAAGCTGAGAACAACATCTTTGAACGTATTATAATTGAGTTGGAGTACTGAGTCCGGGGCCGGTTGGAGGAGAGCCAATTAAAATTGTCTTTAACACCGATGGTTTCAAGCCATTAGACTCAAAAAAAAGTTAGTTAGTTCAAGCTAGACACGTTGGAGCGTTATTGCTTTTCTTTTTAATTTTTTGTTTTATTGCTTGTAGATGGTCTCGTGGAAACGGATTTCATAAACCGACTGTTTATCAGCTACAGTTCAAAGGACTTTGGTTGGGTCACTGAGAATCTCATCTCAATTCTTGAAAAGCACTCGATTGACTACAGCATCCACAGCCGGGACTTTGAACTTGGAAGACCCATCGTCCAGAACATGGCCGACAGTGTGTACGGCAGCCGTCAAGTGTTGATTGTTTTGTCTGAGAATTACCTCGCCAGCAACTTTTGTCGAGAGGAGCTGCACATGGCCATACAAAGAGGGTTGGACGTGGGAGACTCGTCTTTGATTCTTGTGAAGATTAACGACTTGAAGAAAAAGAAATTGCCTACCGCCTTGAGAAAGAAACGTCTACTGGACTTTGACAAACACAGGAAGAAACAAGATTGGGAGGAGAAAATATTACGTGAGATATTGGAAGGTAAATTGACTGCTAATGTCTAGAAGTTAAGTTAAGAACTCGCACAACGCATAAGAACTTTAACTTGCATGAGATCTAGAGGGTAGTGTGGTAACAATTTTTATCGTTTTAAGGCAATGCTTATTGCTTGTATTTGATTTTGTAATTATTTCCCATTAGGTGCATAAATAGCTGCATTTCTTGGATAGTAGCAAAGAGGCTCAAAACAAATTTCAATCCAACGTTGGGCGACAACTAAAAATCTTTGCGCTCATGAGAATCGAAACTCCCCAACCTAACTCTGTTTTCTAACAACCAAATAATTAAGGTGGCTGGAAACAGTTTCCAGCGCTTTCCCAACCTTTATACATTGACGCGTCAATACTATCACCTTTTATCGAGGAATGCTACACAAATTCCCTGTTGCCGATACTTCAACTCAACAACATTTGCAATTTTAAGACCATAATTTATTCCACAAGTCCAGCCAGTTTTTACCACGCCAAAATTCTACACGACCAAAACAAAACCATGTGCTCACATCCGGGTTACAAAGTTTCTTACTTAGTACTTCATATAATGTCCAGGTAATGTCAAATCCGATTAAAGATAGAAAACTACAGTTTTGCGGCGGGTAACACGCCCAGCCATTGGTGAATCAATAACGGTACTTTTTATGGCATAATGAGTTACCATTACAACAATACAAGCTGTTAGAAACATTCTTAATTGTAGCCTCAATTGCTTATAGTTCAACAACGGGCCACGTGACACCCATTTTTTCTTTATTATCGTCTTGTAATAAGAATGAAAAGAGAGGGTGGGTAAGGGGGCTCTGATAACATTTCACGGAAAATGAATAGGTCTTTTCATAGTTGATGGTAAATCAAATAGACGAATCACGTATCACGAAACTAGCGACAAATTTTTGCTCTGGAACTTGTGCAATTAAGAGATTTCAGAGAGTTAAGAGTGCGAAGAACAGCTCCGCTTCCTTTTTTCCGCAAGAAACAAAAGAAAAACAACATTTTTCTGAAGACTTATGCAGAATGATGAAACAGATTTACTTTAACGATTATGAAATAACAGTTGTCAAAAAATAATAGAAAACAATCAAAATAAAGTTTCATGACGGATTGGACGTTTATTTCTCATTTTGCAGAGAAGTATATTAAAAAATCATGCCTCACGTTTACCGAAATCACATTTCATTTGAAAAAAAAAAGAGATTCCACGTTCCACGTAAAAAAATAAGGCCATTCACAAATCAAAAAAATACCCTTTGCCACTCTCATAAGAGGCAGTTGTTTTTTAAGGTTATGTGAAGGAGTGGGAGGGGGGGCGGGGGGGGGGGGGGTGAGGGTCGCCTTGAATTTTCGACAATTTAAGGAGGCTTTGAACTAAAAAAAATGACTCGTAGCTCGCTTTTCCGTAATCGCTTTCCAAATGTTTAGAGTTAGTTTTATTGTTTCACTTTAATGTAATTGATTATTAGCTATTTTCGTCCAATAGGTAAGCCTCAACACGTGCTCTTTACTCACTTGACTAATTCTAAGTTCTTATAAACAATAAACGTTATCAAAACGGCTGTAATCTTGTATCTTCTGAGTTCCTTGATTGAAGCGAAATGATACTCTCATCGCTGTTCTCTGACCGAACGTGACAAATAATTACAAAGTAACTGTATAGTCGACTTCAGCTGAACAAAACACTCCCTGAGAAAACTAAAAGAAACGTGACAGTCGTTATTGCCGGAACACCTTATATTTTAGAAGGGCTTTTCTGTCCCCGCTGTACATATTTTAGAGTCCTGCAATGTCTACATTTCTTTTTTCGTAACCACAACCCTGTAACTACTGTACGTGATGATCGTTTATTTACAGAGGAAACTTGCGAGAGACATGAGATAGTAGCACTTAATTAGCTCCGAGTATCTCGAGACCTAAAGTCTAAGTAAACACAATGGTGATATCGACAATCACACCGTTGAACACCATAGAATCGACTCGGAATCCGCTCCGCGTACCGACATATGATCCACTTAATTAGAATTAGAGCGAACATAGCTCAACCAAATTCGATATTTACCAGCACGTTACAGTGAAGACGAACGGTGGCATCAAACAGAATCAGAAATAAGAAAATAAAGACGGATGGAAATGGCTAAACCACTGTAAACTGAACGATTATTTTCAGTCAAGGACCATCATCATTCACAAACAATGTTTCGTTCACGCAGCTAACACGACTTTGCTCGAGCTGTCGAAATTTCAGTGACCAACAACAATCCTATTCCGGATTGTCGTCAACCAGATCATCAAATTATAAATTATCAGAAACTACTGAATTCGGGGATTCAAACCATTTACGACATTCACCATGAAGTTTCTGCTAGAGTATTATTATTAGTTTCAACGATAACTTTGGATTTCAACGACGTAAAGGAGAAACTACACAAAGCCTATTAACGCATGAAGCCACTTATGGCCCTTTATATCTGCTTTTTAGTGCAAGTCACGGACCGTAACAAAACCAATAATTAAAGGGGGTGCGTCATGGAACTTTATGCGATTTTAGAGTTAAGAATGAACTAGTTAAATTAAGTGAATTAACTTATCAGTGTCAGAATTAACTGAAATATCGCAATAACACCTTAAAGCTGTTGAAAACTCCAAAGAAAACCAAAGAAGGCGTTTAGATAGGCACATTTGGAGAAGATTTAAACGAATTAAAAAACATAGAGCAAACTTTCTTCAAGTTTATCTCAATTTGTATGAGAGTGTCAGCATTACTGCAGATTCTTATGTGGTGGTGATCCCTACCGTGATCTTACCCACTTAAGACTCTTGCTCTGTCAATTTGAATCAGTGTAGAGCTTATAGCTGACCAGAATAAACAGAATTAGCACCAATACTGTGCCACCCTATTTGCTGAATGCAGCGGTCTCTTAGACCAACCATACAGTTTCTGTAATTATATCTGTTGTGTAAACAAACTTTAAAGCGTACAGACAATGAGTCATCTCAATAGAAAACTCTTGATCTAGATTCGATTTTTCCTAGTGATATAAGATAATAAGATATAAGCTCTAAGGTCCACCTGTCAAAATGTTTCGAGAATACAAGTAATGTTCAGATACAAGACGGAGCCCAATTGAGTCCATACATGCCAATCTTGCTCTTGAAAACCCTACTAGTGAACCGTTCCCATTGCTAGAATTGCTTTCAAGAGCTTTTTTTATCATGTTAGAGGCGAGGCAAGGCAAGGCAAGGCAAGGCAAGGGTAAGGGTAAGGTAAGGAAAGGTAAGGTAAGGGAAGGCAAGGCAAGGGAGGGCAAGGGAAGGCAAGGGAAGGCAAGGGAAGGCAAGGGAAGGCAAGGGAAGGCAAGGGAAGGCAAGGGAAGGCGAGGGAAGACGAGGGAAGGCGAGGGAAGGCGAGGGAAGGCGAGGGAAGGCGAGGGAAGGCGAGGGAAGGCGAGGGAAGGCGAGGGAAGGCGAGGGAAGGCGAGGGAAGGCGAGGGAAGGCGAGGGAAGGCGAGGGAAGGCGAGGGAAGGCGAGGGAAGGCGAGGGAAGGCGAGGGAAGGCGAGGGAAGGCGAGGGAAGGCGAGGGAAGGCGAGGGAAGGCGAGGGAAGGCGAGGGAAGGCGAGGGAAGGCGAGGGAAGACGAGGGAAGGCGAGGGAAGGCGAGGGAAGGCGAGGGAAGGCGAGGGAAGGCGAGGGAAGGCGAGGGAAGGCGAGGGAAGGCGAGGGAAGGCGAGGCAAGGCGAGGGAAGGCGAGGCAAGGCGAGGGAAGGCGAGGGAAGGCGAGGGAAGGCGAGGGAAGGCGAGGGAAGGCGAGGGAAGGCGAGGGAAGGCGAGGGAAGGCGAGGGAAGGCGAGGGAAGGCGAGGCAAGGCGAGGGAAGGCGAGGGAAGGCGAGGGAAGGCGAGGCAAGGCAAGGCAAGGCAAGGGAAGGCAAGGGAAGGCGAGGGAAGGCAAGGGAAGGCAAGGGAGGGCAAGGGAAGGCAAGGGAAGACAAGGGAAGGCAAGGGAAGGCAAGGGAGGGCAAGGGAAGGCAAGGGAAGGCAAGGGAAGGTAAGGGAAGGCAAGGGAAGGTAAGGGAAGGTAAGGGAAGGTAAGGGAAGGTAAGGGAAGGTAAGGGAAGGTAAGGGAAGGCAAGGGAAGGCAAGGGAAGGTAAGGGAAGGTAAGGGAAGGTAAGGGAAGGTAAGGGAAGGTAAGGGAAGGCAAGGGAAGGTAAGGGAAGGGAAGGGAAGGTAAGGGAAGGTAAGGGAAGGTAAGGGAAGGTAAGGGAAGGTAAGGGAAGGTAAGGGAAGGTAAGGGAAGGTAAGGGAAGGTAAGGGAAGGCAAGGGAAGGCAAGGGAAGGTAAGGGAAGGCAAGGGAAGGTAAGGGAAGGTAAGGGAAGGTAAGGGAAGGTAAGGTAAGGGAAGGTAGGGTAGGGTAAGGTAAGGTAAGGGAAGGTAAGGTAAGGTAAGGGAAGATAAGGTAAGGTAAGGTAGGGTATGGTAAGGTAAGGTAAGGGAAGGGAAGGGAAGGGAGGGGAAGGGAAGGTAAGGCAAGGTAAGGGAAAGGTAAGGTAAGGTAAGGCAAGGTAAGGTAAAGTAAGGTAGGGTAGGGTAAGGGAGGGTAGGGTAAGGTAAGATAAGTTAAGGTAGGGTAGGGTAAGGTAAGGTAAGGTAAGGTAAGGGAAGGGAAGGGAAGGGATGGTAAGGTAAGGTAAGGGAAGGTGAGGTAAGGTAAGGTAAGGTAGGGTAGGGTAGGGTAGGGTAGGATAGAGTAGGGTAGGGTAGGGTAAGGTAAGGCAAGGTAAGATAGGGTAGGGTAAGGTAAGGTAAGGTAAGGTAAGGTAGGGTAAGGTAAGGTAAGGTAGTGTAGGGTAGGGTAAGGTAAGGTAAGGTAAGGTAAGATAAGGTAAGGTAAGGTAGTGTAGGGTAGGGTAGGGTAAGGTAAGGTAAGGTAAGGTAAGGTAAGGGAAGGGAAGGGAAGGGAAGGGAAGGGAAGGTAAGGTAGGGTAAGGTAAGTATTTATTTTCCTATAATCCAGCCATGTCCTTTACACCCACATTGAGTCAATTCGTCGGCAACAAAAGAGTTGACGAATCGACTCATCGGAAGTGGATTGTGTTGTACTTAGGCAACGAGCAGACTCTCCTGTTTGGGGCTTCCCCGAATTTCCGGTTCGTCGGCGTTTCACTAGGAGCTAAAACACTCAAGGTGAAGTCCCGTGAGGCAATAATGAAATTACCCTTTGACGTATGCTAATGTAATAATATACAGGTATGACCATGTTTCCTTTGTTCTTTAGTCTGAACAGAAAATCTACGCTTTTAGACGAAATGCTTTACACTCAATCAAATGAACTTCAGACTATAACTCGTTCTCTTAGCGTCTGACCAGAACTATGCAAGGTGGCTCATACATGACCTCCAAGCCTGCCACAGTTAAAATTAATTAAAATGGGCGCCGATGAGCAAGCACTCCTGTTGTGCAAATTAATTTTACCTATGTTTGTTTAAGCTTTTTGCAACTAATAGACCCTCATACGTGCTTATAGTCTACAGTGGGTGGGTCCTTTTGTTTTTACACTTTTTTATAATCAACACAAATCCGGCTTTGAAAGTTAATCAAGGATTTTATTTATTTCTGCCTATTTAAAGCATTCTAGACACAGATTGACGTTTTCAAAAGCTATTTCAAAACTGCTATGCGGATAAAACTGAATCATCGGTAATTTTTAAATGAATTTAATTTGAAGTTTCAATTATTCTGATCTAGGGCTGCGTTGAAATCCGATCTGTCCTGTGCAATCCAAGTTGTCTACCCAGTGCCTCAAGCTCCTGCCAACAAAATAAAAACCAAACATTAATAAGGTTTGTCAACCCAAATAGCTGTGCAAACACGAGCTTCCTTTACTCTGCTTAAGACACAAGGGAATGAAAAGAATTACTGGACTGTAATCAAAGAAGCAAGACCCACAAGAGGTCAACCTTAATCTCATCTTTTCGTTCACTTAATTAAAGTTGTTACTTACAATTGGTCGTCCTTTGTTATCGCTTATGCAACAGGGCACAAGAGAGCTTAATGATAAACTAAACTTTGCCAACGTGCAACTGATGTTTCAAAAACCATCTACTCTTATTTAGGTCCCATTTCTTGCATTGGGAAAACGATTTCAAAGATCTTTGAGGCCAAAACGGTGACGGGCAAATCATAGGATCTTGAAAGTTTTACATTTCAGTTCTCGTGGGGGATTTCCGTATAGAGGCTATTATGTTTTTGAAGCCAAGATCTCGATCATATTTTCTTAAGAAGAAGATCCAATATCACTTTTCTCTCAAGGTCCAGTTACTTGTCAGTGTTTCTCTCTAGCAAACTGATCTCATTTGTTCATTTGCTTTCAAGATCAGTTTCAAATGAGTCGCGTTGGTCAGGCTGTCATTTCTCAGTTTTTATGGTTTGTTCCTTCTCGCTTTCTTATTTTTTAAAACTGTTTTGTCTCTTCTGTGTAAGTCGACCACGTCATTGTTCGGCTATTTGGGACATTCGCTAAGATGACAGTTTTAGTTAGTTTTCGCTCCTCGTCTCCGGACTTCCAGAGACGCTTCTTTAAATGTCGACTTCCGCTTCGTACAATTTCTTAATCCCGTGTCCAGTTGATAATATCAGTCCCGAATCTACTTCCCTTTTCCCCAGAACAAATCGCTTCAAAATGAGCTGATAAAACTTAACTTGAGACTAACATCCAGCGGTATCTAAAGATGTTTTCCATGAAATGGTTTACGCTCTTAAAGGCATAAGAATGGGCAAAAATGCGTGAAGCACAGATAGTCCTCCAAAGCTACATCTGTTGCAGATGTCAGAGCGACTTATAACCGGAATAGTTTCTTTGCTTACATTTAGATGAGTCTTGAGCAGGAGGGGTGCTTATCACCGTAATTTTACGGTATGCGAGCTTCTTAGTGATGAACAGAAAGATCGGGGTCCCTGCTCTGATGATCAGGGATGATACACAGCATGGGTATTTGCGCGTTCCTACATGTATACTTCCTTGAGATTGCGTTTACAAATGTCTCAGTGTTCAAATGAAAAAAAAAAAAAAAAAAAAACTAAAACAGATTACCTAAATGTTAGATTCTTATGTTGGGAAAGTCTAAAATATGTGGCTATCATTTTAGTGATCAAACAGAATTAAGAAGACTCATTTGCATTGGTTATTTATTTTAAAACTCTTACCTATCTGTGGTTCATCTGTTATCTTCAAGTCAATGGCAGCTTCCATAGATCCACTGTACTTGCATTGCCAATGGCAGCTGTATGTTCCCTCGTCATGTTCCGTCACGTTAAAAATGGAGAGGATGAATTCTTTCTTGCATTTGCTTTGAGTATCCTTTACTTGTATTTCATACTTTTCAGCTCTTTCCGACAAATGCGCTGTATTGTTTAGAGTCCAAAACAAACGTTGTGGGCAGGCCCAGCCATAATCAATCAGACATGCCAGGCTCACGTTAGACGATTTGCTCTCAGATTCCTTTCCAGAAACGACAGTAGGGCTTCCTGGACGGGGACCTGTGTTAAAAGCATGGTCAGTGATTATTAAACATGTCAATGACACCCTAAATAGGGTTTGCATCAGCTTGTATGTAGAACTTGATTTTAAGTTCGGTACGATGCATTTCAAATACAATCTTATGGATAGCCAACTTTGCTGCTGATCACGCAACGGTGTATAGCATTACTTACACACATATATCAACTGCAAGGATACAGAGACTTCCGAAAAACTGTTTTTCGCTCTGCACTTATAGAAACCTTCAAGCTCTTCACGTCCTGGAGGAAGAATAAGTCTGCTACAAAGAGTTCCCTCTCCATTTTTCCCTCTCTTGACCTCTGAATGATAAATGCCTTCAGTTCCGTTCGTGATTATTTGGTCATCCTTGAACCAATGGACCTCGGAAGGGAAAGGCCATCCGGAGAAATAGCATTCCAAGTCTTTTCGTTGGCCCACAGTGATAAAACTTGGTGTGCTTGAGAACCAAACTACTTGCAATGTACCTAGGGAATGGAATATAAATAAACACAAAAGAAACGTATTTCGTGTGCTCATTGGCCAATTTGAACCGTCAAAAAGAGCAAGGACATACATATGACGCATGGCCGCCTATCTTAAAAATTCGCCAGACCGTGCCCAGACCAAGGCAGTTTGTTGGCAAAATCGGCACAAAATTGCATTTAAACGGACTCCAGCCATGAAATGAATGCAACTGAACTCGAAAACTTGATTCTCCTTTATTTTGCCGTACTAGTGAGCTTTTCAAGAATCTAGGTTAGCTATAAAAATCATGTTTCTCCATTTAATTTTTGAGTTATTGCACGTAATTTGAAGTTCATGAGGCTTATGAACTGAACTCGTAAAAAATTCAGCAGGTTTCCAAGAATCCAGGTTACAAAAATTACATTGTTTCTGCATTTGGTTTTTGAGTCGGCATGCACGTAATTTGAAGTTCATGAGGCAGTGATGCTCAGAGTAAAAAGAGCTTCTTGGTGTTTGCGAAATCTTCGGGTGCTCTGATCGCATAGGATACGTTCGGAGTTCTCTTACACCCGGTCTTGCGATCATGGGTTGAGCATGATACTGTTACTATCATGATAATATTGCACTTGTAAAGAGACTCTTACCGTTTTGCGGTTCATTACGGTCCTTGGCAGTCGGGGCACCTGTTTAGAGGAAAATTTGTGATTTAATAAGCTTCGTCTTTCACGGCAGCTAAACCGAAGCCTAACAATTGAAGGGACACTTTGCCGGCTGATACATCGTGTTTCAAAGAGTATGATTGGAGGTCTACAAAAATCGCAATTCCCTCAGAATGTCAATTTTACTTTTTGACATCCTTCACAAAATCAAATTTGATGAACTTCCTGTTAGCATTTGACACAGAAGTTGTATAAATTAGCAGAACAGTATCTAAACAAACATTGCGAGTTAAACAGGAATTCAAGGTCACCCAATTTGAAATCATAGTTAATGGTCATGCCCTTAAATAGATTATTGGAAGATCTTTAGCTGATCGAATTTCAAGCGACACTTTGTTCATATTTCTGAGTTTTTCCTTCGTCGGAATTTTGTTTACTGAAGTGGAATATTGCAATTTTTACTTAAAGAAATCTTCTGTCACGAGCTATTATTTTTTTCTCTAAGAGAGATATGAGAAGTCAGTTGCTTTAACTAAGCTCTCTAAATCGGGCTACCGCACAATCCAAATGTCACGGTGTTTAAACGATTCATGTTATTGCTCTCTGTTGTGTAAGAAATGATTCATGTCAAAGCTAAGCTACTATAAAAGAGACATGATCAGCTTAACATCTTATTGAGTCCCCTTGCACAAATTAATCTAGGGATATGTCGCAATCAGGTTGAAACAAAACATATCAGATGTTCAAGTGATGACAACTCTATTAGTAAAAGGAGGAACATTTTGTTATTCCAAGACTTTTCTTTATCCCGAGAGGGTTTTAAAAATATGCAATGTCCATTTTTACGGTCGATTCGTTTTCCGTTTTTACTCTCATGCAAGATAGTGTTCATTACTTCTGGGACGAGGATTGAATGAATATTCCATCGTCTTTAACGAGTTTACTCAGGTGCATGGTATATTTGCCAAATTAATCACCGAAATACCAAGGATACCACCTTAAATACTTTGAATGTAACATTTTATGATGCAGTACTGGTTGTAATGTTAAATATCTATCTCTTACTCTTACTAAATATTAAAAGAGACTCCAACCGACACCGGGAAGGCGAGCTTGGTAATTTTTTTAAACTCAATCTGCAAACATAGTTTCAGTAGTTCAAGCGACAAAAAATGCTTGTATCTCAATTATTTTGTCTTACTTTTTGGTCTAAATTGAGCAAGAGCCGAGCGCATGTAACGGACGCGTTCTTGAGCTGGAAAAGGGTAATAAAACAGTCTAAATTACATGTACGGTAACCAAGTAACCTCATGTACATACCTTGGACCACGAGAAGTGAAAAAGAACAAAGCATAACATATGCCATCAAACCAAGCTCGTGGGTGTTCTTCAACCTGTCCATCCCAGCTGCGAACTGCATCTTGCTAGTTATCGCTTTGCTTTATCGGTCTCGCTCTTATAGCATTTTTTCACCCACGCTCTTTCCAGAATGTGCTCTTTCGCATTATCGGTTGCTTACATACTTAGCCAATCCTGGTCTTAATTAAATTAGCTTATGATTATGGTCTGAATTTTGTTGACCTTATATGTACTTGTTAGCGACGTGGTAATTTTGATGACACTTTGTTGTTTGAGGTAGAACTGTGTATTACTGTGGTAGTTAGGGGGATCCTTTGCCGGCTTGTGGTGGTTTAATGGCTGAGCATAATGTTATGAATTGTCTTTGTTCACATTTGGCGGGGCTTAATTTTGAAAGCTGGCGAGTTTTGGGCTTTTCCGGGATCTCAGTTTTAGTGTCAGAAGTTAAACTCAGTACGTCGTGAATAGTAATTGGAATTAGATGTTCGTAATAGCTTTAGCTACACAAATAAAAGAGATTCTTCCCATTTTTGTTTTGTACGTTAATTGTCCACGCAAAAAGGAACACAAATATTTGGTTTCTCTTGAAATGTGTGGGAACACAGAGCACGCTGCAACAACAAATAAATTTTACCGGAACGCTATCCAGACAAGAAATAAGAGTAATTGAATTCCTTAACGCCCACATACGTAATGAGTAGAGCAGAGAATTTACATTTTGCAAACCAAATTAAACGAGTGTTTCTCTTTCCTTTTCTCGAAGTGGTTTTTAAAGAAATGATAACAATGATAATAATAATAATGATAAAAAACATTTTCTTCGTGTTTCTATCGAGTCACAGAAAAGCTGTGGAAACTTCTGCCTGCGCGCGGCTTGTGCTCTTACAATGAGCATTTCTCAGTAGTGTAGCAGCTTCTCAGTAGTGTAGCAGTGTCGTCATTGCAGCAGCTGTTATTGTTTTGGGGCTAGGGCGCATTGTTTCTGTTGTTCGTTCTATTGTCCTCTCAATGGGTTTCAAGCCATTCATGTGAGACCTTACGAGAGCTGCTACATCACCCATTTCTCGTTAATCCCACCTTCTGTCGTGTTTTGATAACTGAATAAAAACACGAAAAAGGCATTGTTTCTCAAATGGAGTTGAGTGTTGTGTCTTTAAGACAACGATTATGTTGACTTTAAACAATTTCATTTCAGCGTGGTCATCAAGAGGAATCGTAAACTCTGATTTTTTACCTGGTCTAACTGAAATTGTTACCAGTTTGTTCATGGTTTAGTTTGAGTGGAAGGAAGATGATTGGCTTTTGGAAAACTGAAGAGCACTCGTCAATTTTCATGGTGCTTGTCATTGCTTTATGTTTTTTAAGAGGTTTGACTGCATAGCTAACTTACAATTCATTTAGTACAGAAGACAGGGGTCTAAACCTAGTAAGAACTTCAGGGGACCCAGCAGTAAAAATAAATGTGCTGTTATATACCTGTGTTCCTGTGTCTTTTCTAGTCGTTTTGAAGGGATTTGAATGAAACGGAGGCGGTTTACATTTCCTAATATTATTGTAATTATGACGCTCTGATTACGTCTCAAGTTTCGATTAACGTGTAAAACTCCCATCGGGGGAGAGAAGGAGAAAAGGGTCTTTTTTGCGGCCGTTATGCAACCCGAGAATCTCTCCCCTCGACGAGAGGTAATAGTTAACGACGATAATAGAAGCTTGAGACGTAATCGGAGCGTCATAATTACAAAGCGGCAGACGAGAAAATATTCGGAGATATAAACAGCCTTCGATTCATTCAAATCTGTTCTAAACGGCTCAAAAAGACGCAGGAACACAGGTAAATAACAGCACATTTATTTTTACTGCTGATAGTTAATGACAATAATAGAAACTTGAGATGTAATCGGAGCGCCATAATTACAAAGCGGCAGACGACATAATATTCGGAGATATAAACCGCCTTCACTTCATTTAAATCCCTTCTAAACGACTCAAAAAGACACAGGAACACAGGTGAATGACAGCATAGTTATTTTCACTGCTGATATAGTGTTCGGGTCCCCTGTGCATGAACAGTGCATTCCGACATGTCTTTATCGAGGATATGAAATTGAAGTAATTCCGGGTCGGATATGCCTCTCAACCGCCCCTTAGTACTTCCGCTTTTGTAGATCTACGCAAAGGCTCTTTTAGATCCTGAAAATTTCTAGGTTACCCTCAATAAACAATCTAAACCTCTTACCTGTGGCCACAAAAAACTTAACATGAAGCCAGAATTTCGTGGACTGTAGACCAAAAGCTTCGAAGGAGCTCAGTGTTATTATAATGTAACATTAGTCCACATTACAAATTGTCCGCTCTCCCTACTTGTAAACCGGACACATGGAAAGCACAATCCCCAATGGAACCTATCACAGATATCTTTGGAGGATTCAGGCATTTCCAAAACTCACATTGCATTTTCCGCATATGTCGGCTCATGTGTCAAAATAAATTTTCTGCTTTGTCGACCCATGCAAAGGCCCCTTTATTTCCTGAAAATTCCTAGATTACCCTCGATAAACAATCTAAACCTCTTAACTGTGGGCCCAAAAACCTTAGCATGACACAGATATCTTTCAAGGATTCAGGCATTTCCAAAACTCACATTGCATTTTCGGCATATGTGGGCTCATATATCAAAATAAATTTAGGCTAACAAGAAGTCCGGTTTGTCGTTATTCTGATATTGTGTTGTGTTTCCCCTTTTTCTACTCTCACCCATAGCTTACCGACAAGATTTCGGGTTACCGGTAATCGGAGAAAAAATTCGAGACTGCTCACACACAAGACTGCCCTCACTCCTGGTACCAACTTTTGAAGGGACTAATGGATAAAGTCACGCACATAAAACTAACTGTTTTCCTAAACAACAGAGGAATATTTTTGGCTCGCCATCGAGTTATAAACCAATTAAAAGACCGATGTCCCGTCCTGAATTATTTCACAAGAATAGTGTTTCCACTTAACATAGTTACACTGGAGTAACGACAAGTCTGTCGCTTTTTGGGCGTAACGCGAGGAGAGGCTGAAAAGTGTTGAGCCTAAAATTATTCAAAACAGGAAGAGGGTATTCCACTTCAGTTGTGCTGATAGGTGCACTGGAAACCCTGGCTCCCGGGCTGAACCAAAAACATCCCTTGCGGATTGCAGAAAATAAACCGAGACCAATCAATTGATAACAAGGACAATTTTTTGAAGAAAATGTTATCTCACAAACCACAAAGCTAGAGCTTAAAGTATCCGAAAACCGCCAGGTATCTTAAACTAACAAAACAACACCCACTGTGGACTGAAGTTGACTAAAAGACCTCCTTCAGCGACAGTATGGCTGTCAGCCCCTTCAGGAATACATTTCCCAAGGATAAAAATAACTTGGTTGTTGTCTCTCACGGATAAAAATGGCAGACAAAACCAAATGTAGATTTGAACGCTTTCCTCACCAGTTTTTGTCATTCTTTTCTTATGTTAACTGTTCAATAATTGCCCTGTTATTTCCGTCCTAATGGTTTTAAAACGTTAGGAATATGAAAACTTTGCCTGGTTGAAAAGTATTAAATAACTAGTGTTTTGCGATAAACGAGTTCAATAACTGTTTTATCATCCGGTCGCTGAGTTTGTTTCTTGCCTAGTAGAAAATTCCAAATGGCTCTTAGACAGCCCATAAAACGAGCTGCCACTTTTCATCGAGGTGAACACAACTGACGAATGAGCAGAATATTATATACAGCAAAATCACTGTTAGAAAGTGCTGTGCATGATCAAATCTACCGCGGTCGGATCTCAGGAATTCCAATAGATGTAAAATTCTTCGAATGATATATTCATACCTCCGAGTAGGTTGTTATCGAATGTTATCTCCTGGTCCAGATTGTTCGGAGGGTGGATAACGCCATCCACCCGATAAATCGCTATCCAGTGTATAACCGTTAACAAAACAATTGTACATTTACTGTTTACTGCAAATGTTAACGCAACTCTATAAGCATTATGCTTCTCTTTAGCCTTGCTCATAAGCTTCTGCCCTGTAAATTATCTTCTTTTAAGACATTCGTTGTTTTGGTGCCTTGGTTAACACGTGTTTGGCTGAATGGTATGTTCAGTTCACATTGCGAATTTGTACTTGTCATTTACTGAATTATCATCGAGGTCAGTCCACTTGGGTCAGATCAATACTTTGAACACAAAGCTGATAGCTGAATCCAGTCTAAATTAAAAGTCATCTTTTAAAATAGTTTTATTATTTTCTGATTTGAAGAACTCCTGAACTGAGAACTGCAATTTCTCGGTCATATCTCGACGGGCAGTCAATGTTTGTACTTGAAGTCCTCTGCGCGATTGGAAAAGTTAAAATTATGCAAATGACGGAAAGGAACGAGAGGGGAATAAGGCGAGACAGGCAAAAAAAAACAAACAAACAAAAAAGGACTACGGGTCAAATTCCCGCTTCTAAAAAGCGGGAAATACTGATTTGACGATAACCTGTCAATGTGTCATCAAATTCATCGGAGTCGCGAGTGAATAATGATCCACCAAAAGAAAACTAGGGGTCACCAAACGCCCAAGATCGTTAAATCCAAGCAAAGCTACAGCAATGGCCATCTGCCCTATCATTTTTCATTTTATTACTTAGTGCGCGCTCCGATGCATGACGCGGTATGTGAATTTGCGTGCGCAGTTAGGATGCGCAGAAACAATTAGTGCGAACGTCCTCAAAGCATTCTATGTGGCAAGAAGCTTCATTCAACAACAGGCCATGACCGAGTAAACAAGTACCATTTGCATTTTGAATTACGCAACTGAAACATTTCTACTGGTTAGCTGCTCAGACAGAAGTAAACACCTGGCCCGGGTTGTGCGAAGGGTAGAAAACGCTATCCACCGGACAAATCACTATCCAGTGGCTAGCGTGATTTGTTTTGTTAACACCTATCCACTGGATAGCAATTTATCCGGTGGATAGCGTTATACAGCCTTCGAACAACTGGCCCTGTTGTTGTTGTTGTTGTTTTTTTCGGCGTGGTCAAGGTCAAAAAAGGGAACAAAAAAAAAATAATTAAGAAATTTGTTTGAACTCCATAACCATTCCCCCATGACTACGAATCAACTAAGGAAACACCTAAGTGTGAAGTTTATGTTGGCACAGTAACATGACATATTGCCGCTGTCTTTTGTCGAATTTGATTTGTGCCTCTTTCCTGACTCTTACATTTTTAATTATTATAATTACGGTCACCCAACTAGTTTAGCTTTTAGTTATTTTGGGTGTCCCACTACTGTATGTACTATACTGTCTATTTATATTTTTATAATTATAATCTTGTAAATTCTTTTAGTTGTTTACAGGAGTAGAAATAAACTATTGTTGTTGTTGATTGAAGCAATACTAAGTCTGATGAGCCAGTAGTTCTATGGACTTCTTGCCTGACTCCTTTCCAGCTCATTCCCGGTGCCAGTTTTCCTGTGATGACCGAGCAGTTGCGAGTGATGTTGGAGTCGGGATCTACTGTCATGGGATTTGTGTTCTGACACCCTGATAGGGAACAAAATACTTGTATTTCACACTTCACGTCAGTCGCAGATGAGGCATCTGTTGACTAAAAATAACAACCCAACAACATTAAATTAGTTTATCAATTTACTGTTGGTATTGTAGAACAAAGTACCTTCGTTGAATGATAAAAATCAATAAATAGAAATGATAGGATTTCTATTTGCCAGAAAAAAAAACTTGATTACTGACAATGTGCCGCAGTCTAACGAGCAAAATAAACCTGACAACTACATCAGCAGCAGAGTTCAGAGTTTATAAGAACAACACTGTGCTGATGAAGATCAACACCATCGCTAACATGCCAGTCGCAGATAAGGGAGCCGATCAAGAAGGTCCAGTCCCTTGTGTATGTACATGTAGGAAGGGTGATCTACAGGCAGGGAGGCACCGACCGAGACGTCATAACCAGGATTGGAAAAGCTCGAGCAGCCTTTGTCATGCTGAAAAACATCTGGGCCGCGAAGAAGATCAGCATTGCCACAAAACATCAATCTTCAATTGAAACGTCAAGACGGTCCTGCTCTATAGCTCAGAGACTTGGAGAAAGACCAAGGTGATGCAGATGACGATACTATGTACTTATTGACTGAGTGGGAGGGCCGGACGGGTAAATATTTGGCTCGAGGTCAGGACGTACGGTCTCGCTGCGCTCGATCCGTACGTTCTGACCGAGAGCCAAATATTTTTCCGTCCGGCCCGACCTTACTCAGTCAATAAGCATTTTATCATATGACCACTCGTGTTGAAAATTTTGAAAATTCTGTTTGAACCTAAATAGGACGCGATTACATAACATCAGACGGCCGCGCGCGGAACAACTACAATAAAAACTTGTGCGTTATTTCTTCGCGTCGAACAAGAAACTCACAATTCATCAAAAACACGACTCATTTTCTCATGTAAAGCCCACAATTACAAGACGTGCTAAAATTAAAAAGCCAACAGAAAGTTGACATAAATCTGTCAACAATATATCAAAACCATCAAAACTGCAGAACAATTTATCCTGCTGTACACAAGGTATGTTTGTCATTTCTCTGGTTTAACCAACTTCTCCCAGAAACTCTGGAAACTCGAAGAAACCATTTAACTGATTTAAGCTTATATCGTACTTTGTGTTCTTCACGTTGCTGATTTTCTTGCTTTTGACCCACTATGAATTCTTTGATGCTTTGATGTTTCGCCTCAAGACTGTTTGCGTGTTCCAAAGGTTAATTATAGGACAGTTCATCCAGAAAAGTTGTTTTCTTGAACGCCTACAGGTTTGCTCGTTGTTGGCTTCTGAGAAAGTTGTAAACTTCTTCGTTTGTGAGGAGTGTTGACTTTCTTTCAAAGCTTTCGGAGTAGTTCTGCATCGTACAGTTCGCCTGGATAGTAGAATTCACTCTCAGAATGTTAACTTTCATCACTCATTTTGAAGAGAACAAACCTTTGCAGCAAAAAGATTGTTTTTGTCGTTAATTCCCATCGATTTTGCTGTACGCGTTTCTAGTAGGGCCGTACGCCTTTCTAGTAGGGCCGTACGGGTTTTTCCGGCCCTATCACTTCGACGCGTACGGCCCTCATACGGGACCTTTTTTCTTATGGTTTTCCGAGGAAATTGCGAGCGGGGCCGTACGGGTCATATGATAAAGGCGTTTATTAACACCTGTCTGAGGCATATCTTCAGGATCAAGTGGCAGGGCAAGATTAGCGATGAGGAGCTAATTTTGGCGAAGAGCGAGATGGGAACCAATCGCCCAGCAGATCCTGCGAAGGAAGTAGGGCTGGATTGGAACGCACACTTAGGAAGCCAACATCCAACATCACTCCCAAGACACTGAATTGGAATTCGCGTGGGAAGAGGAAGAGAGGCCGGCCCAGAAATAGCTGGCAGAGCATGCGCGTGGGGGAGACCGCATTCCTCTAGCATATATACATGTACATAACTGGGATTGACGAATTATTAGACACTCAAGGAGAGCACTCGATGAGCTAGAGTTGCTCCGGGATGGTTTTATATCATAGCTACGATCGTTAAGGTAAAACTTAAGTGTTTCTCAGCGATCGTTGTCGCATCGACTTGGGCGATCGCTGGAGAGTGATTTCCAAATGATCGTTATGATATGGAAACAGCCTTCACTCGTGCACTTTCACTCGTGCTCCCTAAACATCCTACATACACTAAGAAGTCCGAATACACGAAAAGTGCAAACAATTGAAAAGTTAGTGTAATAAAGGTTACGATCACTTTGCTCGGATTGCATTTCCTTTGAAAGAAAAAAACCTTTTAGGTAAAACAAAATTGTATAAGAGATTCATTACGGCGCCAAATGTGGCCGGAAGTCTATAAAAAAGACAAAGCAGGGAGTCTTAACTCAGGTCCAGATATCTTCCAACGGTGTTTATTATAGAAATAAAAAACGCGCCCGAGTGCATTGTTGAGTTATATAAGCACTTGGGAATTTTTAAGAACACGAGAGAAGTGCATAGAGAAGCACTCGGCTGCGCCTCGTGCTTCTCTATGCACTTCTCTCGTGTTCTTAAAAATTCCCAAGTGCTTATATAACTCAACAATGCACGAAGGGCAAGTTTTTTTATTTCTTTTATAAAATGTAAACCACCACATTAACATAAAGACATATTAAACAAGAAAAGGATTAATTAATCAAAATAAGTATTCTCCTTACATGTACAGGCTTTCTTTTTATTGGCTTAAATGCTGAATGAAAAGTAAAACCGTTCCCTTTGTGGCAAGAAACAAACGTTTTCTAAAAAAGGTCAGAACGGTTCTAAAGAAATTATTACAGCAAAAAGAATCTTCGAAAGCTGAAGCAGTTCCCCAGTTCACTGACTTTTGCTCTGAGGAGGATAAAGATTGATTTGCATTGAACCGATTGTGCAAGAATTGAACATGCCGCCAAGCATTTCGCTGTGGATCGTTGTGGTGGATGATCGGCTGTGCGTTTCAACCACTCTGCCTGATACTTCTGCTGCTTTTGGCTGACTAAAAGGCTCATCGCATTGTGGAGATTTCTGTTTTGTCTGGTCGGCCCCTTGTAGAGCAGTAGACAAGACATCACTACATTTCCTGAGCTGGATAGACGACGGACGAGAATTGTAAGGCTGGAGACTATTCGGGTTTCTGTGTCCCGAAATGTGGCAGATGTGGCGATCTGACAAACCGGCTTGAGACCACAAGGTTATCGCTGTCGCCCGAACACAGTGATTTGTGTAAACTTTGGAAAGCTTGGCCTTTGTACTTATTTCTTTCATCATGTTTCCAAGAGTGTTGACACCAAGCGGGCGGTTTTCGTACCAGATTTCGGGTGTGATGGCGGATTCATTCCAGTCGCGTCGAGGTTGCTGAAGTAAGGCTTCGCATTTCGGATTCAGCTTGGAGATATACAAGCTCAGCACTCGGTAGCCGTCGTTCTCACTCTCTGTTTCTTACATACGAGCCGTCTTCTCAAAGCTGGATCGGTCTTGAAGTCCACCGGGATGGTTTTTGGTGGTCTCGTCGTGGGTCATAGTAACGTAGCGCTTGCCTTGCTCGTCTACTTCAAATGCAAAACTCGTCGGCTTCAAATTTCTCTGCCCTTCACGACCTCTTCTACACCAGTAGAGAACAACATGGAACCACACGTTTCTCAGCAAAGACCATGGATTTGCAAGGCTTAATACTGGACCAGCTTTCAATTTCTGCAAGTCGTCAACTGGCATGGCCTCTTTGTGCTGCACATTTTCCTTCCCTTGCTGTTTCAGGCTCTTAATTTTGGCGTTCAGCATACGGTTGGAATTTGAAAACGTTGAAGAATTTAGCTTCAAACTTCTGTTATAAGGTGGGTTGTTCAAATGCCTCTCTATTACATTTCTGAACGTAATTAAGGACGACTTGCTGTACTCTTCACCCGTTTTGCTTCGTGCTTCTGTATAAAACTGTGACAGACTGTTGTCAAGTTGTTCGTCGCTCATTTCCTCTAGTTTTGGCAGCACAGGAACTTTTTGTGCACCCCATTCTAGGAAAAGAAAACATTTTTTCCAACTCAGCCTTTAAGTGTTGCAAGCGTATTTCGAGTGGTTAACTGTTAAATGATATACGCAACAGCTGCTAGAAAACATTTAATTGTATAAACAAGTGAAATGTTGCTTTTTGTTGACAAAGATGTAGATAAGCCAGTATAACTCATTATTTAGGAAGCATTGTAATATGCTTTGTTCGTCATTCTGCCTTTTAAATTAAAACAGGTTTTAAGTTTTAGTGTTTGAGATGTGTATTGGATTGTAGTCATGTTTACGTAAATTCATACCTTTGA
This sequence comes from Orbicella faveolata, assembly GCF_042242905.1. NCBI lineage: Eukaryota > Metazoa > Cnidaria > Anthozoa > Scleractinia > Merulinidae > Orbicella > Orbicella faveolata. The sequence goes on from NW_028301540.1 coordinate 15,975,022, forward strand.
AAGCGTTTACTGCCCAATTTGTCGAGCTCTTCGTAGACTTTGCTTGCGTTTCCACCAAAAGCCGGTTTCTCTCCGCTTCTGTCAGTTCTGCAAACCGTTTTTTCTTTGGAACAGGTGCCTCATTTTGAGACTCCTTAACGCTGCTACTTTTCTCGGCGTTCAGGAATTCGAACCCGAGTTGAAACCGTGGAAATTCTTCAGCCATAATGGCGGACGGACTAGCTGATTCTCAAATTTTGTCCAGGGCAGAATTTTCGTGACGTAGCTTGCGTGCATATGTTGAGTTATAATGCACGTGCGTGACGTAAGCAGAGTGCTTTATGGAGCTATAATGAACTCGAACTGACCAATCACAGCGCGCGCAATTACTCGAACATTTTATAATATGTATGAACTTAGCAAGACTGTTGAACATTTCGCGCAGAACTGTACATATTACGGTTAGTTTTCAATATATATAGACGTAAAAAAGGAGGAAATTTTGCAAGAGTTCATATTCATGAATCGGGTTATATTTACAGATCGAACACCTCGAGTAATATTCCCATATCTGATAGAGCACCGTGTTAATTTCGAGATGTTACCAATACGTGTCTCCTTAAAACAAGGAAGCCTATATACAAAGTTTCTGAACCACAGGCCAATGAAAAATTCCTAATGCATGTCGGGTAATTTTTTTTTTGCCGCTAGCAAATAAACAAAGGCATAATACAGTTGATAAATTAATAGTCAAGAAATGCACAATAACGCATGAAATTTTAACAACGCCATTCACTTCACGGCATACCTTGCATCATAAGAAGCGACAAAGAACAAAACAAAAAGTATTTCACCAAAACGAAGCTTGAAGTTTTTCTCCAGGTGTTGTTTCTCCATGGTTGCAATTCCGGCAGCGATCTGCAAATTCTTGGTCATCGTTCAGCTTCCTCGAGATAAGTTAACGCACGGTTTTCTTTGATTGTTGATGAGAATACGCCCGAGAGCAGGGGCGAGAAGGTGAAGTTTTTATTGCTTATGCAATTAACTAAAAAAAATTATAAGCTGCTGTTGAAATCAACCAAAAATTTCATTGTGTAAGACAACTCAGTTTAAAACTGAGTTGTCTTACACAATGAAAGGACTGCCAGAGCCTCAACATACAGAAGGAACTAGTTGACTTGAAGCTATGAAAAATATGCTACTTAACGGGTGGTCACACAAATATCAATTTCACTCATTTCAAGAAATTTTGAGTGAACCTGTTGAGTATACTGGAAACATCCCTCAGTCTGCACTTATTTTGGCGAGTTGGTCACCAGTTTTAACAGATCTTATTCACGACAGCAAACACCTTCAGTTTTCACATTGTAAAGCAAAAGTGATGAGATTTCTGTGGTATCAAATAAGTTTATTTTAAATAAACCAAATCAACCCAATTTCTTATTATTTCTGATAGGTTTTAGGTACAGCTGTAGCCATGCTATGCTTTTAGTGTTGTAGAATGAAATATTCTAGATTTTAGACCATTTCAGTGTATTTTTGGAAACCAAATGGCTTGCGGATGTAGCTACCTTACCTGAGGTTCTCCGAATCTCAGTTATCAGGCATTATACTTGAGGTTGACTCTATTTGCAGAATTAGTACGGCAAGTGTCTTTTAGCTTAAAATTTCCCCTCGGAAAGCGAATTCTTTGGAATAAAAACATTTCTAGAGCAGATTTGGCGAGCTTTTTCTACTACGGAAATGCAAGAAATAATGGGTAAGAGGCCACAAAATGTCACACCGAACGTTGCGAAAGATTTCATTGAATACATTTCAATGTGTAAATGCACAACAAAGGCGACAGAGTGAATTTATTAAAGAAATTCCCAGGATGATCCAGGACCATTAATCCCTTCTTAGTTGGTACTAGAGACCAAAACATGTCTGTAGAGATCAGACTCGCTAGTCTCACGTGTGAACTGTCGCGAATTTTGTCCCGGATTACGGGTGACCTGAAATCTTGCAAGCTATGCTACGAGTAAACCTGAGGAAAACACAACACAATCTCAGAATAGCGGCAAGCTGACTTCGTGTTTTCCTAAATTTATTTCACGAATAAAAAAAGCCTCGACTGTGCTCTGTTCCGTTGTAAAGCACGCAGGAAGCGGTAGAGCACGAAAGAAGTGTAGGGGAAAACACGAGACGAAGTCCCCACTTCTTGAGTGCTCTACCGCTTTCTAAGTGCTTTACAACGGAACAGAGCACAGTCGAGGCTTCTTTCAGTGTTTGTTTTATGATAAAGAATCCAATAATTCCCCCACGCATTCGGCTGCATTTTCAAACCAAACTTTATTTTCCAAAATATGTTCTCTGATAAAGCACGCTAAAATAAGCCAATCACAATCCTTGTTAGAATTGTTCAAATAATTTGATTTGCTAACGAAGCGTTAGCTGTCAATCATAAACTGGACTTCATTTAAGCTTTCAGTTTGGAGTCGTTTCGAGCGGCTTTCGAGAGAAGAACGATGCCTTCAAAGTTCGCTTTTTAGTTAATTTTCAAATAGGAATCTAAAGGCAGGTAAAGGTTTGTCAGTTCAGAGGAATCCGGCCGTATTGTGGCTCATGAAAACGTGCACTTTTCCAATGGAGATTACGAAACCAGGAGCTCAAAGCTTGCGGATTAAAATGCGAAATGCTAAGTTGAATTTGACAGGAGCTACAGTTATTTACGGCTTGCAGCCGCTTGCAGCAAGACCGCCCGAACTAGCGTAAAATGTAGACAGGCTAAGAGGAGAATACCAGAGCAAGCTTTGAGCTGACCACTCGTCTGTTCACTTCGCTGAGATGACCGGAGATCGAGCGTTACTACACTGCATGTAAGTGTTGTTTTGAGCAATTGAGCATTTTTACAAAAATAAAGCTTTTCATCATAAACAGAGACAGCTCAGTTGTTGTTTTCTGTCGTTGTTTTACTTCTTAAGTATAATCCGCCTTCGTAACAAATATAATGTCTTTTATCGAAGCACTGGTTAGGTTGAGAATTTGTTTATTTCGCTACGTGTTTTATTTTGTCGGCGGGAATCTAGCAAAACTTCATTTTAGTACAGTTTTCACACTACTGTTTTCCGAAAATGCAATGCCATGTGCGTTCTTGTAAAAGATTTGGAAATGCCTGAATCCTTGAAAGATATCTGTGATAGGTTCCATTGGGGATTACGCTTTCCATGTATCCGGTTTACAAGTGGGAAGAGCGGACAATTTTTAATGTGAACTAATCATGCATTGCAATAAAACTGAGCTCCTTCGAAGCTTCTGGTGTACAGTCCACGAAATTCTAGCTTTATGTTACTTTTTATATTGAGAGGTTTAGATTGTTTATTGAGGGGAATCTAGGATTTTCAGGATCTAAAGGAGACTGCATAGATCGCTAAATGCGGAAGTATTAAGGGGAGGTTCGGGGGCATACTCGACCGAGAATTACTGATATTTCATATCCTCCATAGAGACATGTCGGAAATGCATGGGTCTTTGCTGGAGTGGGTTGCTGTCTCCTGTACTTAATTTTAGAACTGACAATTAAAATTGTCAGTTCTAAATATGCAGGCAAGCTTCCTAAAATCGTCGTTTCTGCCTTCTTTAGTTTTCCGAAAGGTCAATCATCTTCTCTTCCTCAACCTAAACCGCCAGCAGACTAGTAACATTTTTGGTAAAAATACTCAAAAATTAAGCATGAGTTTACGATTGTCCGAGATGACCACGCTGAAATGAAATTGTTCAGTCAACTCGATCACTGTCTTAGATTTACTTCATTTTAGAAAGAGAACGCATTTTCCTTGTTTTTATTTAGTTATCGAAACACGGCGGAAGGTGGGCAGAACGTAGAAATGCTTAGCGTGGGAACACAAGCTGCGCGTAGGCGGAAGTTTCCACAGCTTTTCTGTGACTCGATAGAAACACGGAGAAAAGGTTTTATATTCCTTTGGAAAACACTGGGGATAAAAGGAAAACACTCATTTAATTTGATTAACAAAATATAAGTTTTCTTTGCGCTCTGTTTTACCTATGTGGGCGTTAGGGAATCTATCTTTTTTGTCTGAATAACATTACGGTCAAACTTATTTATTATTACAACGTGCGTTGAGTTCCCAAATATTTCATTACAAACCAAATACTTGTGTTCATTTCATCAAATTACAATAGACTATTAAAACCACTAAACAAATATCGGTAGTCAAAAGGGACCTGTGGGCTTTGTGGCAGTCTGACTTGATGTTTTGGCACAATTATATTTTTCATATCTGGGGCGACCTGCACGCTTTGCAATGTTCTTCATGAATGGCCAAATGAAACAACAGAAGAAGAAAACAAACAAAGCCTAGTCCTGAGAACAAATAAAATGCATAATAACAAAAACCAATGAAAATATAGGTTTAAAAGTAATGCAGATAAACTGCAATGTCTAAGCTACTAAGCTACCACAGGGAAAGAACCCCAACCTACCACAGTGATTCACGGCCCTACCAAAGTCAACAAAATGCCATCTAGATTGCCACATCGTTAAGAGTGATTTTCTGAGAGTGTCGAGAATCGGAAGACAGTCACGAAAAATCGATTTTTCTTTTATTTCGTCAAAACATACCTTTGGGTGAACTTATTCAAGGAAAAATAGTTTAAAGTTCCAACGATTTATTTTACGGCCAAAATTTAAGAAAGTTCGAAATTTGCATATAATGGCGGTTTTAATCAACAATGATATAGATAAACATATCCAGGCAAAAACTAACGATAGACAAATCCGACGTTTCGGCGACATCTTGGCGCCATTGTCATATTACGCCATTGCGCATATTTAATTTGTTTCCTGTGACATTGGCGCCAAGATGTCGCCGAAACGTCGGATTTGTCTATCGTTAGTTTTTGCCTGTAACGGCGGTTTTCGCGGCTTAAAATGTTCAGAATTTCACGCTTCTTTACGAAAATAGCGGGGGCGTAAAAACAATCCTATGAAAACAAAACTTTGCACAAATATTATTTCATTCTTATACTTTAAAATCGTGTAATAACTTTCTTGAAGTTTTGTTTGTAGCTTTGTAACGAAGGGTATTTGTACAGCCGCCATTTGTGTCTCTTGGCAAGGGACAAATAAAGGCCAAGTTTGACTAGTATAAATGGCCTCTGGTATATATCATTTGGTCAAAATATCTACATTTTAGGAAACCTTGGTTATTGGTTTTTTCACCCGAAAAGTTATGTTCTGTAAAATATTTCCGGTAAAACAGCGAGCATAAACGGCCATAAAATTCGACAAGGTCGACAATGTCGACATTGTTTATATTTGAGATGAGACACTGAGTGGCACACACAGTCCTGGCTGTTTTCATCGTCTTGCTCAGTCGAGAGTCCTTTAAAAATATGATAGAATATACGCTTCAAACCGTAGTAAATTAGTTTCTCATATCCATACGCCCCATGTCGACTCATGAGTAAATAAATTAGTCCCCGTTCACTGAATAAACAACTCGAATGACCTCTGAGGTCAGGAGGTCACGTGATATGTCGTTATGTTACTTTTCCCCGGTTTCACATTACACGCGTAACGCCGTACTGAACATCACGGCATTTAGTTGAATTACGGTATGCAAAGTCTCTTTAAAGACATTTTGATTTAAAAAGAAAATTGAAAAAGAAACATTTTGACATAATTGTTAGCTTCTAAGATATCGTTCAGATGCATGATAACCTGACATAATTTCAACACCGGATTGATCTCTTTGATGTCGACGTGATTCATAGTTTTGCGCTTAGTAACATTTGGCACACATCTAAACGTGCGCAAAGATAAATACTCAAAAATAAGAAACCGTTTATCTGCAGGAAAAGCTGGACCGCCGAAGATAATAATGTTTTAAATTCTGCATTTTATTTATTTAAGTAACGCAAGCTACCTGCTTTCAGTAACGCTTCGTGTCGCTTAGCAAAAGTGGCAAACTTACCCTATGTAAATAAAGGCTTAGTTACATTTGTTTCATTCTTTTAATTTTCTAATCTGAAATTTCTGTGAATTTCCTATCCCGGCCATATTTGAAGACATTCCTTCTCATTTGATTACTGTAAAACTTTACAATCACATATCTTGGGGAAGTTCAATATTTGCCTGTGTCGTTGAAGGCGTCAAAAAAGTGTCAGACATTTATTATTTATTTGTTAAAGTTGTACTCTTAATAGTTTTAAGATGCGCTTGTTAATACAAATCAAACATATTCACTTCCTTATAAAGTTATTGCAATGTCTGTCAAGAGCAGCATGACATTTTGTATGAAAAATTAAACAAACATTTAATACATGATCCTCAGTTACACGGCAGCCCAGAGTTTATCCGTTTTAATGCTAATATGGCTTTTTTAAGTATGTCCAGGTAGATTCTTTTACGGCGAACAGGCTTGGGTGGCACTTCTAATTTCCTTTTTCCTTTCCTACTTTCTCTTCTCCAATATACGCCTGCTCGCAGGCTAGTGCCTCTCAATACAAATGCAGATTGCATTCTGCTTTCGGGAGTATAGTATTAGCTGTCACGACTTTTGAAATTACTTTTCTTGGGAGTGGGGTGGGGGTGGATTAGCGCTACTTCTAAAACCTAATCATAACAGCAAAATTGAGCGTTATAAATCACTGAAATGACTAAAACACAGACACAGAGGCTGTGCCGTCTTAGTTGGCAAAGGCTGGTGATATTATATACGAGCAGCGATAGCAAAGTTTGTTTTTTTTCGCGTGAGATTCGCGTTTTCAGCTCGTTCCTTTCGTGCCTCTAAATCACGCATTCACTGCCAAGGGCATTATTTATATCAGTCCGTGTAACTGACGATGTCTGGAGATCTGACCCGGATACTCGCTGCTTTAAAAACCACAGGCGGTGGTGCATTCCAGTAAGATCGTTTGCCTCCGTTGACTCACATTCGACATTTTTAACTATAAACCCCTGTAGACCATGCTGAATTTTAAAAATCAGGTCGTTTTCTACACGCTTTATCTCTGAAACGAAGTCGGAGACCCCCATTTTGTTTTTGCATTTCTGACACAAGTAACTCATTATCTGACTGCTGTAAAAAATTAAGAAAAAATCTATCCACTGGAAAATTTTCGTGCGAAGGTCCTTAAATACAGCGTTACGTGTGTAATGTGAAACCGGGGAAAAGTAACATAACGACATATCACGTGACCTCCTGACCTCAGAGGTCATTCGAGTTGTTTATTCAGTGTGCGGGGACTGATTTATTTACTCATGAGTCGACATGAGGCGTATGGATATGAGAAACTAATTTACTACGGTTTGAAGCGTATATTCTATCATATTTTTAAAGGACTCTCGACTGAGCAAGACGATGAAAACAGCCAGGACTGTGTGTGCCACTCAGTGTCTCATCTCAAATATAAACAATGTCGACATTGTCGACCTTGTCGAAATTTATGGCCGTTTATGCTCGCTGTTTTACCGGAAATATTTACAGAACAGCTCACAAGGACATTGGGAAGTTAAAATCGTTTCCATAGCAGCAGAAGGAACGTGAGTAACGGTGAGTCGTTGTTTCCTGTTTTAAACCGTTGACTTCCAAAGAATAACCTTGTGATTTGCATAAAATTGAACTCGCTTACATGCCGTAACATTTTATTTTACTGACGGAGAACATTTTAATTCCCAGAGCTATAACTTTTCGGGTGAAAAAACCAAGAACCAAGGTTTCCTAAAATGTAAATATTTTGACCAAATGATAGTCAAAGTTGGCCTTTATTTGTCCCTTGCCAAGAGACATAAATGGCGGCTGTACAGATACCCTTCGTTAAGGGCCCATTAACCGATTCATGCGCGCGCTCGCGCGCGTTGCTAAGGAGGTGAAATTTCACTTCCGGTTACTTACGTCAGCTTGAAAATAATAACAACTCAAAAACTTGCAAATTTGCTTACGTTTTAGAAGTTTTTTTTTGTGTTTCACAAAATGCAAAGCAAAAAAAGTACAAGCAAAGACAAAATGAGAGAAAGACAGATAAACAAGAGCAGTAGAAAGAGAAAAACTAACTCCGTGTGGCTTTGTTTGATCTTACCGAAGTGCGCTGGTAGTGTAAATTGCGCACGCGCTGATAGGGTAACTTTCAATATCTATCGGGCGCACTTCCGGTTTCTTTAAATGCTAAAGGAAACGCGGTTTTTCATTAAATCCAGCCTTTTTCGACGAATTTCGATTAAAGCCAATGTTGGAAACATAGCTATGCATTGCTTTTTCGAAATCATGCTTTTTTCAGAGAATTACGAATTTTTCAATATTTTGAAATGCTTTCAAAATCTGACCTTTTAGAAATGAAACAAAATCGATGCATAGCGTAATGTGGATTTAAATTAAAATATTAAATCAATGAAAAAATTCTCGATAAAGTAATTTGCCTGGGAGCCTTTGCATTTTTTCTGTATTAGTCACATGACCATGAGCGTGGCCTGATGACGTCATCACCAGTGTTACTAATCATGAAAAAGTTAAAACACATGAAATAACTCTGAACTAACCAAAAATGATGAGGTTGTATGAGAATAAATTTTCCTTAGCAACGGCTCGAAAAGATCGGTTAATGGGTCCTTAAAAAGCTACAAACAAAACTACAAGAAACTTATTACACGATTTTAAAGTATAAGAATGAAATAATATTTGTGCCAAGTTTTGTTTTCATAGGATTGTTTTTACGTCCCCGCTGTTTTCGTAAAGAAGCGTGAAATTCTGAACATTTTAAGCCGCGAAAACCGTCATTATATGCAAATTTCGAACTTTCTTAAATTTTGGGCGTAAAATAAATCGTTGGAACTTTAAACTATTTTTCCTTGAATAAGTTCACCCAAAGGTATGTTTTGGCGAAATAAAAGAAAAATCGATTTTTCGTGACTGTCTTCCGATTCTCGACACTCTCAGAAAATCACTCTTAATAGACATAAATAAGGTCAGTGTACTTCAAAGCAGAATCAATAACTGCTTCCAGGTAGCCTGCGAACGCAGACGTATTTCCGTCTGTCGCTTGTCTCCGCCGAAAATAACGTCCGCGAATCCGAGCCAGGACACGATTTCTGTGACGTAACGAGTTTTGTTTCTCCTTGGCCAATCAGATTCCATGATAGAATGAAACTCGAGTGCTCCTCGCAGCGAATACCTCGCGCAGTAGTTCTGGGGCTACTTGAGCTAAACTGTGATTGGCTTAAAATTCCTACGTCACAGAAATCGTTTCCTGGCTCGGGTTCGCAGACGTTATTTTCGGCGGAGAGAAGCGACAGCCGGAAATACGTGTGCGTTCGCAGGCTAGCTTCCAGGCAGAAATAATATGAACTAGTAATTTCAACAGCCAGTTCCAGGAGGAGGTGGAATGGAATAGGCTAATTTAAGAGCAGGATTGGTTAATTGTGTAAGCAATCCAGCACAAAAGTAGAGGATGGAACAAAATATTTTTTGGTCAAACACCACTGAAATAACAGTTTTGAAACAATTGTTGAAAACTAGATCATTGGATAATGCAATTCAAGAGTTTTCATTGGTTTAGCGACCATAGTAATTTGGCAATTATACCATGCTCTACTAATATGCTAAGCGTACAGGTGATTTTTTGGCGCGTTTTTATGTTTATTTCATTTTAATTTTCTTTTCTGGGGAGATATTTTTAATTAAAAAATTATTCCAGTCACGCTTGCTGGATATGAAATGATTATAGCCAACTCGGCGATACGGGTCTCCACGGCTATCTATCATCTTATCTCTAAGGCGACCTCGTGGAATAACTACTAATTACCAATGAAGTCATTGGAAACAAGACAGTGCTTTGTGCCAAAGTCATTTTTGAGAGCGAAATTATGGAATAATGATTTAATTGTTCTTTTGGTTAGTAGGCAATCGTTCCATAGGCCAGCGTTTGATACGAGATGATAAATAACAAACGAGGTTCGTGGCGCCGTGTTTGCGATAGTAATCGCTTATTCAACAAATGCGAATGTAACAATTATTTCATAAATTCTTCTTAAATCATAAATTGACTGGATGATGATATGAAGCCTTAGTCTGCGTAGCAGGTGTTCAAAGGAGTGGGATAGGAGGAAACGAGAAGCGTGAAGCTCGATCGGAGGGGAAAGGAGAGGAACGCCCGCAAGGACCGTTTTGATAGCAAGATATTTCACGTCTTTCTGTGTTTTGCATTCTTAATTAGGGAGTGGAATGGCGAAAACCAAAACGCCTTCTCGGGAGTTCCCCTCCCTCCCCCTCCGACGAGCTTTGCGCTCCTCGTTCTCCCCCTGACAAGATCCAAATGACAGACTTAACTGAATTGGCAATTTGGAATTGGTTTTGTTTCACCCAGGGTATTTCTTAAATACATCATTCGGTCGCTCTTGTTGTGCATTTACAAGCGTTTTCATTGAAATGTTTCGCATTGAACCGGTATTGTGTTACGTAATTAAGGTAGCTGTGACATTTTGTGGCCTCTTATCCATTATTTCCTGCATTTCCCGAGTAGAGGTTAAACAAGCCTGCCAAATCTGCTGAAAAAAACCGACTTTCCTCCGACGAGAAATTTATAAGTGACACTTTCAGAAGCGGGAAAAAAAACAAACAGCGGTTACAAACATTACAAATAGACAACGCATGGTCTAAAAATCTTAACGGTATTAACTTGCGTTGTCTCTTTGTAATCGCTGTTTGTTATCTTCTCCTTCTGAAATTGAAATGGCCCAAGAACAAGAGTATTTATAAGTGACACTTGCCTACTTATTTCCCATATTTGGGTAAACTCTGGTACAGCCGTAAGCCATGTGGTTTCCAAAAATACAAAGAAATTGTCTACAATTTAGAATATTTTATATTACAACACTAAAAGCATAACATGGCTAAAGCTGTACGTCAGACTTACGAGAAATAACGAAACACCAATTGAAATTTGAGTCGTTTGAAATTAACTTATTACACCGAAATCACAATTTGCATTGCATTTCAAAACGAAATAACTGCAGCTTGAATGACCAGTGTTTCCATTACTTGACAGCTTCACTTTTAAGAAACTGTCAGTGAGATAAGTGAAATTGATACTTGAGTTTAGGTCACGTGATCAACAGCTGAATAACATTCTCATAGCTTCAAGCCGCCTTCTGTATGGTGCAGCTGTCGCTGTCATTGTTAACGAGATGGGCGGTCCTTTCATAGTGAAAGATAACTCTGTGTTTAATTTACTTGATGTTTGGCGTTAGTAGTTAATATGATATGACGTTTTGCATAAATGAAAACTTTTTGCCTCCTTTCGTGGCTGCTTTCAGGCGTATTCTGAAAACGATCAACGATAACCGTGGGTAGCCTATCTCGAGGAAGCTGAACGATGGCCATGTATCGGCAGATCGCGGTTGGAATTGGAACCATGGAGAATCAACGCCTGGAGAAAAACTTCCAGCTTCGTTTGCTGAAATACCTCTTGTTTTGGTCTTTGTCGTTTTTCATGATTCAAGGTACGTATGAAGTGAATCACGCTGTTAAAATTTTCGTGCGCCGTTGTGCAATTTTCTTGCGCCGATGTACAATTCGTTAATATTTAATTTAAATATTAAATGAAACATATATATCACATATATCAGGAACTTTTTTTTTCCAAGCTGTTCAAAATCTTGCATGCAGGCTTCCTTGCTTTAAAGCGACAAACGTTTTTTGTTTTTGTTTTTTTGTTTTTTTGAAATTAACACTATACTGAATAGATAAGTTATGGGAAATATCACTCGGGTGTTCGAGGTATAAAAAAAACGCGATGTCCATCAATATAAACTCTTACAAAAAGTAACCGGAATATTCATAGGCTCTGTGCGAAATCAGGATTATCAAGTACTTGTAGTCTTGTTAAGGCATATGGACCTGAGTAAAGACTTCCTGTTCATTCCGTTTTATAGACTTCCGCACACATTTGGCGCCGAAAAAAGCAATGAATTCTCATGTATTTTTTTTTTTTAACTTATTCGTTTTCACCCAATAGAAATGGGATACGAACAAAGTGATCATAAGCTGGATTATCAAACTTTTCAATTATCCGCACTTTTCGTATACTCGGACTTTTTAATTATTCAAACTTACGATCATATCCGCACTTTCCTTGTTTTTGTTGTCATGATTTAAAAATTAATGACTCACATCCAAAATCCAAAACTTAATGACTCACATCCAAAAATTAACAAAACACGAACGGGGGCGAATGTTTTCTGTGCTCCTAGTTATGATATTGAGTAAAAGCGCTCCAAATAATAAGACTTGGTTTTGCAATTAACAATTGATTCATGCCCCAGCATGTATTATCGGGTTATGATGCACGTGGGAGGTTTGGAGAGATCGAGGGAAGCGTCAAGACTTTTTCCACATGACCAGTATGATTTCACTATTAAAGTTAACGTTAAAAAACAACGACGTTTCGACTGTTCAACGTTCGGGAAACCGAAAGCACGTTTCGACCGTTCGACGGTCAAACGATGTTGCTTTTTAACGTTTACTTTTATAGCGAAATCCGTTTCAAAAAAAAAAAAATGATTGCCTCAGAAAACTTTCGGCGATAATATGGAAACTACTCTCCAGTGATCATAACCAATGGTCGCTGAGCCAGTGGCGAATAATTGTTTCAGTATAATTTTTAGAGGTGAATATCAAGAGCTACACCGTCACTATGACGGACCGGAGCATGGAAACACAGACGCAATTGTTCGTTGTGCATACACATAGATGTATGTGGCCGTAGTTTTAATAATACATTAATTATGAAACAATTGACCCAGGATCTAGGCAGTAAAATAAACAAACGAAACGCTACGTACAAAAAAGAAATTCTTTGTTCATCGTGGTTGAATTTATATACAGTTGTACGCATCGCCTCAGGACGAGTAGCTCCAATCTGAACAGCTCTTACTTGATCTGAAGATTTTGTCTTGTCTGGTGACCCAAGAAACCGCAACGTTTATATATTGTTTAATGCCTTGAATACTACATCTTGAAAACATTTTTGGTCTTAAGTCGATGGGAGTCATTTCTAAAATTTCCCATGCTTTCAGTTTCCCGAAAGTGGAGTGATATCTTTCGAGTAAATGAAAGTTTCATTCAAGAAATGTCCGCCATGTTTATTTTTCTTGATGGTGAAGCGGCGAGAGTGTACTTGCGCCTCAACCTAAGGGGCGCTTTCCATTCGACCAAAAATTCTGAAATTTTCGAAACGGGGACAAATTTCCAGGGAAATGTTCCAGAAAATCCGCAAATTGTTGAATTTCCGAAAAGCGAAGCATTCAACCGAAAATTCCGAAAATTCATGTATGAAAAGCAAATGGAACGGAAATTTTCAGAAAAAAAAATGTTTGAAAATTTGGGTATACTCTAGGAGGCTGTCCTCTTTTTCGGAAATTATGCAAATCCGCAATTTTCTACTCAGCGCTAGTTCTTTTGGCCGCGATCACAGCGAGTTGGACAGCTCACGCGAGGATGATGACGACGCTCATTCCGGAAAATGGATTAATATTTTTATTTATAATCTTTCCACTTACCTGTTGATAAATACTAACTACAGCTAAATTTGTCAAAAAAGCGTTTCATAAAAATAATACCTGTGTGGTGTACTTGTTTGTTTTGCATAGGTTGGCTGAGAAATTTACAAAGATTTATAACGCGTGCCAAAGATTTATAACGCGTGCCAAAGACTCGTCTTCCACGAACATTTTTAAAAGTAAACTGAAAACGTGGCTTTTTAAACAATAATTTTTAAGTTGAAGTTTTAAATTACATATCATTTAAATTTATCTGTTTTTGGCATTTTCTTAATTTTTATACTAGGTGATTTGTTTTTATAGATTTAATTATTATTATTATTATTATTATTATTGTTATTATTATTATTATGATCATCATTATACCACTCATTAAGCCCCTTGTTTTGCGACGTTTTCGCTGTCGTTGTGGTTTGTATAAGGTCCCTGCTGTTGTGGTCTATACAAGGCTCGATTTAGCTCGAAGTCATTGAAAACTTCCAAGAGAACAAACCTGTTCGACTCGTTTTCCACTCTGGAAAACTCTGTTTCATTTGTCCCAGGAAACTTCCGGAAATTCACACTGGAATTTTTGGTCTACTGGAAAGCGCCCAAGGTTTTTGATGTCCAATTCTTGAAGTAACTTCCGGAAATTCCACTTAAACTATAACGATGCTTGAATTGAGGAAAAAGTATCTATAACGACAAATGTAGAGGAGACCATTTACAACTGGTAACAGGGATATTGATTGATGGTTTTGGGGGACTCTCCTTAAAAATAAATGTACATTATTTTTGTTTTATCAGTTTGCATTTCAGGGTTTTGGATTCTTTTGCTCGTTATACTGCAGTAAATCGTCAGTAGACAGGCTTTTCTATGGCATATAGGGATTTTATGAGTGTCATTTCAAGGAAATGGTCCGACATCTGTAAGGTCTTTAAGCCAATCACTTCTTAGGGTAATGTGTTGTAAGGTACCTACGGTAAATTGAAAAGCTGAAAACGTTGTGGTATTGTTAATTTTAATCAACAGATACCTCTTCTGCGACTGACATGAAGTGTGAAATAAAGTCATCCTGCCCCTTGTCAGGGTGTCAGCACACAAATCCCATGATAGTAGATCCAGACTCCAACATCACTCGCAAATGCTCGATCAGAACAGGAATGCTGGCACAGGGAATGACCTGGAAACAAGCCAGGCAAGCAGTCCAGAACAGTACTGGTTTATCAGACTTGGTGTTGCTGCAATCAAATTCCGCAAAGGACAGCGGCAGTGTGTCATGTTACTGTGCCAGCATTAGCTTCACACGTAAGTTTTTCTTCGTTTTTTTTTTCCGTTGTTAATGCAGGGGGATGGTTATGGAGTCTTACAAAGCTCTTAATGAGAAGATTTTGTTTCCTTTTCTGACCTTGACCAAGCAAAAAACACGGCAGGTGTTTACTTCCGTCTAAGCAACTGACCAACTGAAACTTTTCAGTTGCGCAATTCTTGCATAGGGTATCAGAGCAAAACAAATGATCGTGCGCGGTCGCAGACCTTTCAACATAAATCTTGAATCTTTGTTTCTTCCTTCACAATCATTGGTTACCCCCTATTAACTATGGTTAACTACGGTTAAATATGGTGCCGCTATCAATAAGACTCAATCTTCTGCCTTTCCAAGTAACAGACGCAAGGATTTCATTCGTAGTTAGTCATAAGTATCCGGCAGTTTAAAATGACATGAAATGAGGACATGACGTAATATGAAATGACATGCCTATGGTATGGCATGTCATGTCATGTCATTTCATTATCATGACACGACGTATTACGTGAAGCTAGCGTGACGGCTGCATGATATGTCATGACACAAGCATGAAATTGCATGACGTGAGTCGCTTGATGTGAAGTTGACACGATACGATAAGCATGGCATGACATAATGCGACAAAATGTGTATGATAACGAAGGAATAAATATGAGAGGAATCTGACCATTCAGTGTACCAAACATTTTCTTCCATAATCATTTGATTCTATTAAACAGTGATTTGTTACTATTCTTGCTTCTAGGTAAACTGCAAGCTTGGACCTCAAGTACACCAAGGTTTTACGATAAAGGCGTACCAATCGATTTAAAATGCTTTTTCTCGGGATGGCCTCTTCCCCGCGAGGTCCAATGGTACAAGAACGGTGAAATAATAACGAACGGAACTGAAAGGATTTATCACTCAGAAGACAAGAAATGGAAGAAAGGAGTGGAAACTCTCCGGAGCACACTTCATCTTCCGCCGGGACGCGAGGAGCAGGAAGGATTCTACAAGTGCAGTGCAAGAAACAGTATTCCTGGCTGGAAGAGTGAAACCTTTAAAATCCTTCAGATGATATATCAGTGTAAGCGATCTTATTTCAATCGACGTCCAATAGCATGAGTAATATGAAGTAAAACGGGGTAGAGCAGAATACTACCACATTCATATCCCCGGTATTAAACTGGAACTAGCTTACAATTGAGGTTAATACAGGGAGTCTTTTCAAATGCAAATGCAATTCATCTCTTTTTAATGAGGGGAGGGAGGGGGGGGGGGGCAGGGGGGTCTTGTCACGAAGTCACGACATTAAATTTTCGATCTCACGAATCACGAAACAAAAAATTCCCTTATTACGATTCTCGAACATGTGCACGAAACTGTAATCAAAATTTGTACAAAAAAGCATTCTTTAACTTTACCAATAATTTACAGCTGTTGGAAAGGTGATATTTGAAATCTTAATTTGTTGGTTTTACTCTAAGAGACCTGTTAAGAGAAATATCGGACTTGGACAGCTCTTCCACTGCGAGTTGTTACGGCTCTTAAGAAGGTCAGAGTATCGTCGTCGTTGTCACTTTCCACGGCATCGTCAGGCCCACTGTATGTGTCATACTACACATCAACTTCTGGTACTTCGGGGGCTTCAGACACTTCAGAATGAGCGAAGGTGACTTCTTGCTCTTGCTCTTCTTGTTCGTCGACGATTGGTGGAACAGCTGGCTTATACTGTGCAGGAGGTTCAAGGTGGATCTTGCCCTTTGGGTAAGCAGAATCTGCTGGACGATACATGTTCAAAGGCAAAGTGCCAGCCTAGAACTTCGTTGTTTCTTGCCTCATAGTTCTCTGTTGAGCGCGTTTGCCATACTGAACTGCCCATTCTCTCATGATCTGCTCTTGGGTAGAATTTAAGTGCCTCGTTTTGCCAAGATGCGAAAGTTTGGAAATGTCTTTCAGTGGAATTGAACTGTCTGGAATTGGATAGTAGGATGTTGGGTGAATGAAATAATAGGCTGTCCAGCTTGTGATCCTTTTGATGCTTTCGTAAACAGTGTTTCCCAGATTGCGGGAGTAGTTAAAAGATGTGGGGCATTGATCCTTGAAATGACCAACAGCGTGCAGATTTTCCACTTGGGTTGTCAGACGAGCATGAAGATCAACGTGGATGTCTTTGTTGGTAGACTTCAATTTATCATCCAGCCGATTAAGTTGGTGTTAGATCATTTGTACGGACTTAAGCGACGGGTTCGAGATAGGGACAGGGACAGGGCCGTTTGTGGCTTTCTGGGAGTCAATCGTTTGAGATCACCGACCTCTTGCAGAGCTTCAGCTATTAATAGGCGTGGAACCGTCTGATGTTTCAGATAAACTGAAAATGCGCGGAACAATTTGCTAAAGTTTTTCAGATAGGTGACTGTACCGGTAATTGTAGTCAGAATTTTGATGCATCCTGTCTGAGGGTCAGTGACAAGACATTGCAATTGTCAGTGCAAACTCCCATCGGCTGACCAAACGAAGAGTTTTCTGCTCTTCCCTCTGCGTTACCCTCTTGGCCGTTTCCAGCAATTACATCAACACTGCCATCCTGATGAAGATACTTGACCTGGAAAGCTCCCGCATCACAGAACAAGACATCGTCCAAATAACTTGCTACTCCTCTACATTAATCAGATAAAAGAACTTTGTCTTGATGTGAGATCGATTGAAAGAAGCTCACCTTGCTTCTCGGCTTCATTCTTGCCTTTGAATGACACAAACAGAGTTCCATTATTCACACACATGGATAGCACTTGGAGACATTCAGCTGGATAAGAACACAACTCCTTTACTAGTCCATGCATTGCAACTCCATCAGACGTCAACTCAATTGTGTAAAAATGTCGCTCGGTGTCGCTGGCACTGACGATGATAGATTCTGTCATGCTGCATATACTGGATGTGCACACATCTTGAGAAAGAAAGACTTTTTTGGTGTCGTGTTTTGCTTTTTGGTGTTCACTGGTACGCTTCTTAATGATATCTTTCATTCGGTCCCGTAACTGCTGCACTGTACCTTCTGTGGATACTTGCCACCCTTCTAGAACATTCTGAAGATGTTCTTTCTTCAGTTTGTCCATAGGAGGCGTTACATTGCCCGATATCAGATTGAAATGACATTGATACCCGTTGGCTCCGAAACGTACGCAGTGCTTTTAAGGTACATAATGTTTCTCGCATCCCCGAGTTCCTCGATTATCTTTACCTCCGCCGGAGAATGGAGTCGCACTTGCAGAAGTCTTGTTGTCTTGTTCATAGGCTTGTAGTCCAACACTAGCAGCTTCCCGTGGTCCCCCAAAGTCACCGCAATTGGATGTGGGTAGAAGCCACTTCTTTTCGTTTTGATAACTTTGTATCTGTCTGGTACAACTGGATGTACCACACTGCCAACTTTCTGCAACTGCTCCAGGACTTTACCTTTTGTGAGATATAGGATACAGTCCACATCCATCAGGAAATCAACGGGTTTATTTGAAACTGTGAACATGTTTCGTTTCTCGCTACTCTGAGTCGGCTTGACTCAAGCGTTAAATTTACTAAGGTCACGGAAAAAATCTGATCGCAATGCAGTGAAATTCAGCTACGAACTCAACTTTAGAAATTCACGATTCATTTCTTATCTATTCACGATTCACAGCCAAGGACGTTTACATTTCACGCCTCACGGAATACACTTCAATCACGATTCACGGAACAGTTTTTTATCAAATCACGATTCACAGAGCACAAAAAACCGTATTACGGCGTCACGAAATTACCCTTGGCCCCCTCTTTTAATGGTATTTTCCCGCAGAAACCTCCATTGCAAGCTAGTTCCGGTTGATACCGAGAATACGAACATGGCCTATTAAGTGACTGAAGCTGAGAAAAAAAAGTAAAATTAAGTAGAGTGGAGCAGAGTAGAAAGGAATAGAGTTGGGTGGAGAAGAGTAGAGTAGTAGAGTATTTTCTTGACGATTTTTAAATGAAAAGCCGCCTTTAGCCGGATAACCGTCACGAGCTATCTCTTTTTTGTATTGTAGGTCCATTACCAAAAGGCCCGACCATTGATTCGCTGGAGGTTCTCGCAGCCAAATATTCTAACGTCAACCTGTCATGCTGGATTGACTATGATCCTGGTTTTTTCTTATGTTCAGGAGAGTGGTACTTAAATGACAACCAGGCGCCCTTGGAGAGGGGTGAAAAGTACAAAATAGTCGAGAAGAAAACACTAAGCAAATGTAAGACAGAGTTCATCCTCTCTATTTCTAACGTTACGAAAAATGACCGAGGAACCTACAGTTGCCACTGGCTCTGCGATTTCATAAACACCACAAAAGCTGCCATTGACTTGAAAGTTTTCGATAACCAGCCGACAGGTAAGAATCTTGAAAGATCAAACGCAAAGGAATTCATATTTTAATCGCTATACTGTTCTACTATCTTGCAATTGTTCACCGGCATGGATTCAGTTTAACGCTAGTCATCTTTACCACATGGCAGTTTCTGATCAACGACGTTCGCGTCGAAATATTCTAACATTCATTTGTTTTTGAAACGCTAACCATGGCGAAATTACGGATAACTCATGTCCAAAATGAAAAAAATGAAAAAAAAAAAAAAAATGGATGGGCACCGTTTTTTTCAGAAATAGGATGCCCGAAATACCACCCTAATAGATCTTACCAAGTGCACAGATGGTAACAGCATAAGATAAAGTCTTTATTTATCGAGGGTTCACAACTCTAATTAAAGGTATCGTGGCTACGAAGACACGAAGAGTAAAAGTATACAGCTGACGTTATCTTCGTCATTTATTCTTCATTTTGTGATAGTATTTCGGATGAGATGATCAGGTCAAGAACGTCTGCACTTGAACCAACCCTAAAATCTCTTCTCAACAAAGCTTTAAATTCGTATACCTTTCCTTTTTTGTGTTAGGTAGGATACATTTTACAAGTATTTATAAATTCAATTAAGTTGTTATCTATTCTAGTTCAAGCAACAACTGAAAGTGCGACCACCTCGCCGAAAAATGCTTTGCTTTCTTCTCCGCCTTCAGGTCAGTGCTAGACTTTTGTTCACAGAAAACTGCTTCCGTCATCCATCTAGTGTGTCTGTCACATTATTGGCAGTGTCCTTTCTTGACACTTATGTTACGCCATGCTTCTACGCACAAGGAAGGGACTAGAAGCGCTGTGTCATCCCAAATAACTTCGGCAATAACTACTTACAAAAAGTCTTTAAAACCACATTGACGGGCCCGGAGAGAACATCGTACTGTTCACTCATATGGAATGAGGGTACAATTAGTAACCAGGAGGCCCAATTATATAGGTGAACAAAAAAATCCTTCTCAGGTTCTTGAAAAGTTTTTGCGCACGATTGTGCTCAACGAGAAATGATTCACCAATAACGTAATAGATTTTTACAAAGAAGAAGTACTTTTTGATATTCAACAGGACAAAGTGAAGACATTTGTTTAGCTCTAGATTCTACTGACGCCATTAGGAAAGAGTCTTAAATGTGTTTTGGCGCCTTTTTTACTTCACAGGAATTCGCAGAGAGTGGCTCCTGCTGATCGTGATTTTATCAGCCAGTATCGGTGTGCTGTTCATGTTATGTGTTTGGTTTGTCGTGAAGAAAAAGAAGGCATCTGCACTGTACACCAAAACGCGTAAGTTGCAAACCTTTGACCTCATGAATCTCCAAGGCTAAAGAGGGGATGTTAGTCCAAAAAAGTCAAATTAACCATAAAAGAGACTTATCTGGGCTTGGCTCTCTGGCCCTTGAAAGAAACGGATCTAAAACAGACATAAGAAGAGTTATAGTAATTTTAAGAACGGTAAAGACATCGACATCGAATATTTTGAGTCATGAGTAAGCCCAGAAAGATCAATCTGCACTACAAACACATTTTGACGACGTTCATTTATTTCTTCGTATGCAGCACTAAAAGATACCTTGAAGAGTAAAAGCGTTGATGTTTTGTCTTGAAATCCATAAGAGCTACCAAAATCTGCAAATTGGACCGCCTCTAATGTTCCAGGTTACAAAATGTTGTAAAAGTTAGTTTTCACGATCAGTTCTCTTGTCGAGTTTTAGCTCTAAACCAATGAGAACGTGAGAGTTCGTGTTGTTTTTTTTAATACCATTGATTTGTCATATAATCACAACGAAGACAATGGAATTAGCGATCGTTCGTCAACACATAATGTTACCCTCTCAGAGTCGTTTGGAAGGAAACAGTTGTATTGATAGATGTCATGAGACAACGCGCTGTTGGGTGAGACATTCCAACTATATGGCAACTTCATTTAACACGCCTATATTTCTACTTTGTCTGAGATTAACTAACGGTTTTTTTGTTTTTTGTTTTAGGCAATTCCATTGCCTTGGATCTAGCCGGTGGTTACTGAAGTATCCAAAGTCTCGTTGAAGCTAAACTCCCTTTTATGAGTAAGATAATATAGAAAAAAGAGAAAACACTTATAAACAAAATTTCTAAACTTCTGTCATTTTGTGAGTTCAGGGCAAGTTGTGCGATCACTAATAGCCAATGACCGACGATAAGGCGTGTAATATCTTAAGTCTTATAAAACCAAATTTAAGTCCAAATCCTTGGTTTACATTGCTTAGTCCGGAAGGGATGTTTTGGTTTGGCTCGGTTGCTAAACGTTACCACGCATCGATTTCATCGTGTTAAGCAAGCCCCCTTAAGCTGGATTATATAACAGTTACCCAGTTTTCGCCGAACTTTAGGCATTTTTCCGCAAGATTTAGGAGGATTCGAAGCTGAAATCGCATTCATTTAAACGGCGCGCGCTGGCGCTTTCCACAAATTTCAACTTGATTTTGACTTTTGCAACGCGAATTTTCATTGGCTCATCTGTTGTCAGGTGCGCGTTTTGATTGGCTTGTAGAAAAGATGATTGTCCAGAGCGTGTATTGAGAAAATTTATTTGGATCAATAAGTAAATAAACACAATTTCTCTTCATTTGTCGAATTGTTTTTGAGAAGTATTTTGTGAAAGTAATAGAGAACTTTTTTCCGTGTTTACATAGCCGCATCTAAACACTCGGGGGTTTGGGAGAATTCTCGAAAGTTATGCAAACCCTCGACTGTGTGCCTTCGTGTTTGGATGAAGCTGTGTATACACGTAAAAAGTCCTCTATTGCTTAATTATGAATAAGAACTAAAACATTTTAAAGCTTCACGTTGCACACAATTGCTGATTGATTTTATAGATTCCATCTACAGGGTCCTTTTCAAGTGTGGGGAAAAGCTCAAAAGCCGATTAACCTAATTCCATGATTCATATTGTTAACCAAGGTTCTTACTTCTGTTGTTTCAAAGCTTATTTCACAGATAATTCTAAATTACGGTTTGACTTTGTCTAAACTTTAAAAATGCCATGAGGAAAAAACAAAAACAAAAAAGAAAATGATAAAACTCCACACAGATTACTTGATAATATTGTAACTTTAGTCCACTATATTAGCTAATCCTCGCTGCTTCCAGAACTCATCCTGGCCCTGATCATCTTCAATGCATAATCCAAGATACTTTAAAACCTGCCTATAACTCCTGTCGACAAAATGCGAACCAAATTTCAGTAACAGATTATGAACACAAGGTAGTTGTGGTAACGGACCCGTTGTTGTATTACTGACACCAGGAACATACGTTATAATAGTTTAGAATCATTAAAAGCTTGACGAGGGCGCAGTTACTAGTCGTTCAAAACGTTCTTTAAATCCTCTTCAAAGAAACTTCGAAAACGCAAAGAAGCGGCCGCCATTTAGTCAATTACCGCACTTTGCTAGGCTACTCACTATCTACAACAGAATAGGTAGTGAGCAGGGTTGGCAATAAGAAAATAGGATCCGTAATAGAACGCTAGAAAATTTGACCAGCTTGAACGATCTCTAGGCTGGAGATGAACTGTATTAAATGGATAAATGATTGCTTCGGAAAAGCTTTCATATTCAGTGCCCTACAGTGATCTTTGTGCAACATTTCCAAAGGATTTTCCATTCTCTATTACCACTTGAAGTAAGAACCAACCTTTTTTAGAAGAATTAAGCAGGATTTTTTTCCTTTCAGTTTCCTTTATTTTACTCATGTGTACTTACGAAGTCCCAGCTAGTGAACTGAGTCTTCCATCGTGACGCGTGTTTTGGCGAGCTCACTTGTCACTATTTTCTGCACTATTAACATCTCAGGTGTACTTTAGTAACTTCATTTTAACTCGATCTAAAACTGTCAGATTTGCATACTGTTAGGACTCAAATTAACAGACCCAATTGTGGGCTTATTGCGGCAGTGATTTAACGGTAAAACAGGAATTGAGAAAACTCCTACCTGTCTGCAGGTCATCGACTACTTTCAAATCAATGGCAGCTTTTGTGGTGTTTTCGTACTCGCAGAGCCAGCGGCAACTGTATGTTCCCTCGTCACTTTCCGTAACGTCAAAAATGGAGAGGATGAATTCTTTCTGGCATTTGGTGTGCGTGTCTTTTAGTTCCACTTTATACTTTTTACCGCTTTCAGGCAGGGGTTCTGGTTCGTCGTTTAACTTCCAAAGCAGTTCTTCTGGACAATAGTCATCATAGTCAATCCAGCATGACAAGCTGACGTTAGAAGATTTGTGCGCACGAATCTCCGATGAGTGATTGGTTGGGCCTTTTGCTAATGGACCTGTGTTAAAAAAGCGTGAAAAGAAAGTTTTTGATGATTTCTAGATCACTTATCTAAAACATAACAACGTCTCCCGAAGAATAGTTTTCTATCGTTTGCATTAATAGCATCACCTCCCCCACACAAGATCAGTGCTCAATTCGCGCTAATTCAAATCACGGCATTTTTTCCAGCATGAAAAGTGGTACAGCCCCATAGCTAAAAAACCCAGTTAGGGTTTATCTAAGGGACCCATTCAGGGGATAATAGCAAGGATATTAATAGCAAGAGGCATATATAGTTAACTTTGCAAGGAATAAATAGTTTTACTTACATTCATATATCATCTGTATCTCAAAGGACGCGCTGCTCGGAATACTGTTTCTTGCACTGCACTTGTAAAATCCTTCCTGCTCCTCACGTCCCGGCGGAAGATGAAGTGTGCTTCGGAGAGTTTTTTCGCCGTTCTTCTCTTTCTCGTCCTCTGAGTGATAAATACCTTCTGTTTCGTTTGTGATTAGTTCTCCATCCTTGTACCAATGGACCTCGTGTGGGAGTGGCATTCCCGAGAAAAAGCATTGCAAATCCCTTGGTTTGCCTTCAATTATATCATTCGGTGAACTCGTGACCCAGGCTATTTTCAGTGCACCTAAGTGATAGAATATGGATGCATCTTGGAGTAAAAACCGTTAACTGAATATGAAAAAGATAAATGAAGTAGAATACTTGTATCGTAAGTCGCGATCTCTTCATCTTTTCAGTGTCTGCACCAGCTGTAACAATTGATCGCTCATGTAATTTAGTAAGTGCACTTAATTTTCCTTCATTATGGCAATTCCTCAGCTACAATATTGAAGAAATGATGCGAAAAATTTATTTAATTTGACACATGTCTTTTCGTCCATATTTCAAAAAGTGAAGTCAATTCATATTGTCTATCGCAAGTATACTCCGAGGAAGAATTAACGTTTCTGTGCGACGTATTCAGTTTAAAAGCAACAAGATTCTCCCGAATGCCTCATTTTATTTTTTATTCGTTTGTTCATTTTTGATTAAAGAAGATATGAAAAACATTTTAAAAGAAAAATAAACGCTATAGTATTTCGTTTCGGCGTCATCCTTTCCCCA
Organism: Orbicella faveolata; assembly: GCF_042242905.1. Lineage (NCBI taxonomy): Eukaryota > Metazoa > Cnidaria > Anthozoa > Scleractinia > Merulinidae > Orbicella > Orbicella faveolata. The sequence continues at coordinate 15,999,650 of NW_028301540.1, forward strand.
TTATCAAATGCAGATTTAAGAGGGAAGCTGGAATAACTGATTTATGAGATGTTGCTAATCAAAGAATAAAAGACCAAACGTAAACACAAGCAGACCCTATTCGGGCAAAAGTGTTTAATTAGCCGACATTGTTCTTGACATTTTTCTTGATCCTTAACACCTAAACTAGTATATTTCTGAACTGAACGACTTAAATCTGCATTTGATAATGGCGAGAAGATGACGCCGAAATGTCATGTTATAGCGTTTATTCTTCTTTTATATTGTTCATTTTTGTAAGTTAAAGGAAATTCCAGTGGAATTTTGTTGCGCGGGCTAATCAACAGAAATAAGGTTTCCTTCCAATACTGCATGTAACATTGATGAAAACTGGGTTCAAAATTTGTTATTGCATGCTACAGACTCAGGAAATAGTTTCTCAAGTTGATTTTAACGTTGCATTACTAATGGCTTCGTTTTACTCAAACTGTTGCTGATTGCAATGTGCCACCTATTTGGGCTTCGTTTTTGCCACAGGACATAAGGAGACTTCAATATGCTTATCAACATGCGTCTTGGGATTGAATAGAGGTAACTATGGACACGTAATATAAACAATTTGAAAAAATCAGTCTTGGTATTCCGTCAAGCTTTGCTCGAAGACAGGTTTGGAAGATTATGTGAGACTTATGTTACTATCATGACAGATTTAAGTGGCATCAGGCTTCAATATAAGTAGCATCAGGCTTCCAGAGATTCTTACCTGTTTGTTGTTCACGACTTTCCCTCACAGTCGATGTTGGGGCACCTGTTCGGTGAGAAAAGTCACGATGGGTAAGGTATGGCCGTATATGTTAAAAACGTTTTGAAATGTTCCTCTGGTTATTCCTAATTAGAACAAAGTAACTCCGTTGTTGAGAAGAAAAACTCTGTTACGATTACAATAAAAAATCGAAACAAAAAAACTTAGCAAAAACAAAACGGTAGCAACCATTAATTTTCGTGAAGTCAAGTTCATGCTAACAAAAAGAATATTATACTTATATTTGAGATCTTATAGCCTTTTCGATAAACAATTAAAAGACGAACCCATTCCAGCTGAACACAATGAAACCGTTAGTACTTCGTCACTCGATGAATGGAATAACGTGCGCATTAATGTTTAATGTTCATTAATGTTGCTGTTTTTATTCCTCGCCGTTTTCTTTACTCTCAACTCAAACTAGTCAACACTAGGTAGAAACCAAAGACACTTCATTAGCATGGATACACTCCCTTATATGAGCTAATAGGCTAATTAATATAAGCCAGATAAGTACGTGCGGGACTTAGGCTATTACACGTTGTGGCGTGCCGTTTTTCTCTGAAATAAGGTATTCATTATGAGAGTCTCATGTAGGGTATGTTTTGCACTCTGACCTTGAATTTGGAAAGTTATTTAGAAGGCAATTTTGTTGCCTGTCTCAAACTACGTAGATGGAAGACACTACTGATTAGCTAAGGTCATGTATTGTAGACGTGTACACTGTACAAATTTTAAATGTAAGAAGTAGGTTACCGCATTTTAAACCAAAGCTGATAGGGGATAGGTTTCCTCGGTTTTAGGAAGAGAATTCGATAATTTGATCATTATTGGCCATACCAGTGAATAAAATATCACGAGAAACTGCAACCGATCTAAAAAGTCAACATATGTTTGTCCCCATTTAGGAATGACGTGTTGCTAATTTTATCCTACATGGGGACTGCATTTCACGAAAAGGAATAGCACAATTCTTACCTATAAATGGCTTCTGGCATCGATCATTAATTTACGTAAAAACTGAATCAAACGAGAACAGTCGACAAGGTCAATATCCTTAACTTAGCTCTTTAGTGAAGGCTACAGTAAAATCCAAGTTGACAGGGTTAAAAAATTGCATGTCGTAGTCCCTTGTATTCTCACAAATGATCGATGTCACGGCGATGATAGCTACTATAAGACTGATAATTTGGTTTAGCCCTATTTAAAGCCCTCACAAATCAGCTAATATAAATTTCGCAATAGTTTATGTTGACAAAAACAGATGTGTCATATCTCAACTGATGTGATAACGATACTAATAATAAAGCCGAACACATCCATAACTTTTCATTTTTCCTAACCTCCCACAAATAATCGAAATTTTTTGGATTGGTATTCAGTCGTTATTCATGTGTGCATGTAGGCGTATTGATTATTCATGGTAAAAAATTGAAATATTCCATACTCCTTTACAGTTCTAGACAAGACTTGATTTTCATAATTCCTCTCAATAAACACTCCTTAAATTCAAGGTTATCACCTTAAATACTTCGAATATTAGGCACGTAATGCCATAGAGTTTTTAAGAAGTCAAAAAAAAAAAATTATTGTGTCACAAGCAGGGCGATCTTTAAGTGCAGCGATCATAGCCTGCACATAAAGCCTCCGAAATATTTTCAAACGACCAAAAATGCCTTCATCCCAAAGATATTTTACTTGATTCTTAAATCAACAAGAATGTGGGATAGATCATTCAAGTGTCCACGACTCCTTGATCTTAATAGAGTTTATAACTAAATCGATCCTGGAGGATTGAATCGAGACTGAAAATAGCTGCGTACAATAATAGGTGGTGAACGGTGCGGGAATGCGAGAGCGTTTTTTTCTTGCGAGCCCAAGCCATTTTGACACCAAAACTTCAAAGTCAGTTAAATGCGAGCTCGTGACGTTCAGGTTCTTAGACGATCAAACGTCATAAATAAATCGGTAGTTCGAGACAGCTTTGTGAGAAAATATCGAGACTCGAGACGCACATAGCCGCTAAAAATCGAGACTGCGAACTCGTGAAATTCGACGAAAATTTTGGGGAGACCTATGGGTTTTAAAGGGCCATTTACCATTCCTAATAATGACAGAATAACTCAATTTTAAGACATACCTTGGATCATGATAAGTGACAAAGAAAACAAAACGTATTTCACCAAACAAAGTTGGTGTTGATTCTTTAAACCGTCCATCCCAGTCTAGCCGCAAATTGCAAACTCTCTCAGCTTGGTCGATCTCGCTTAGCTTTTATAATATCCTCTTCATATTGTTTACGCCCTCAATTTGTAGGCGTTTATTATTCTACTAACAATTGGCCTATTCAGCCTACAGGAAGTGCTTCGGGAAAGTGCTCATGATTCTATCAGTATGCATGCAGCTTTGCTGCATAGCAGAATGACTAGGAACCCTACTATATTTGTCCTATGTAAAAGTATGTTGCAATTTTGATAGCATAACTGCAGGGGAATGTAGGGTAGCTTGGGGGTCTCAATGGTGGACTGACAACAGCTCTTTTTCGCATTTATAATGTTCTCTCATTACTTGTCTTGTTACCAAATGGAACAAATTTTGGCGGAAGCTTAATTTTGCCAATTTTAATTTTTGTGTGTGTTATGCAGGATGCAACTTGTACGATTCGGAACGATAAGGAAATAATTTCTGCGATTTCTAACACTGACGTGACATGTTCGACTTCTTCGGGATAAATATTATTTTGCAGCCAAAAAAAAAGGAAAAGAGGTAAACCACAAAAGTTTGAATAACCCTATTTCATCCGTATTTATCTGGCTGACTGATGTATTGATAAATATTCTGCTAGAAAGTTCCTCATTGCACGCAAAGGGCTAAAAATAACTTATTTTTCTTGAAATTCCGCCTGCACTGATTTTCGGTAAGACGCAAAATGAGATATGAGCCGGATAATATCAAAAGGAAACACGCTTCGTTGTGGGCTAACAAACATCAAAGTGAGCCTACACAATGGTCTCATTGACAACATAGCGCAGCAACCGCGTTCTCCGTCTTTGTCCAGGGGGGATACTCCCTTATATGGGTATATAGATACGTGCGGTGCCACACGGGATGTTTTTTGAGACGTTTTGGTCTGAAATAGGGTATAGTTTGCGTACTCCGGTCTATGTTTTTAAATCAGGTCACTTCTTCATCATTATAATTAAGACCATCAACATGGCAAAACCCAGTCTCAGATTATGTTTGTTTACGTTCACCGTGTACGTGCTGGAACGGCTCTTCACTCGCTACAGTCACGCGCTTGGCACACTCTCCCGCGCTCTCAGGTCTTAAACAGGGCATCAAAGTTTTGGTCTGAAATAGACTCGAAAAAAATCGTTTTTTGGTCTAAAATAGGTTTAGGGATTCAAGAAGGTCGATGTACACCCATCGTCCTGGAAGTACCTTCTGGAGTTTGTACTCAGTATTGCTTAATTAACTACTATTCACGTCCGTGCATCATCAGCAACTCTGTGGTTTGTTCTGAAGTTTGTTTTAAACAGCGGCTTAAAGCGGTAACGTCAAGATAATGACTCATTATACTAGTCACTTTCATGTTGACTCAATTTACAATCGCTTTGAATTTTCAGTTCAGTTCACCAAAGTCTGTTCGAATTGAAAAATTTGTTTCTTTAAATTGTCGCTCAATCGAGAGAAAAACCAAATGGCTAAATTAGTTGCCGCTTAGAGCAATAGCTCTAAGGCGAATATATTTGACTGGAATCCTCTTTCACTTTGTTTCCTTCGCGATTAGTACAAAAAAAGGGTATTTAAAAGAAATCCGCCCCTTTGAGAAAAGAGAAGAGGAGGCTTTTCGCTATTTGTAGACAGAAAGAAAACTAAATACGACGAATACGAAATAAAGCTTGATTGAATGAGTCCTCCATGAAAATAAATTTCATTTACATCTAACAGTACAGCCCGGTTATCTCAAGCAATGATAAGCTGATAATAACATTTTAATCAGTTTACCTTAAATTTTAATAGCCTGCTCTTGGTTTAGAGCAAGGGCGAGGAGACAAGACTAAAAAATACCTTTCACCTTTCAAGTTGCTTACCTGTTATCCAATTGTGTGGGTGCGTGCTTAGCACCCCAGCAGGTTTAAAGGTCTTAGCTAAGTTCCAAATCGCATTTCTGTTCATGAAGATCAGATCCGCTCGAGTAAGACCTCGAGTTACAAAACTCTAAATTGTACTGATCCGGCAAGCATCTTAGAGGCAAAAATGAAGACACAAGAAAATTAAAAAACTATTTAGAAGAGGTGTTTCATGCTTCGCAAGCAAGGAACTCTTTTAATACTAAACAAATATACCAGAACCTTTGCGGTAACGCCTTCATATTGCCATAACCACTAGCCATTTGTAAAAACCGGAAAACACCAACTACAGTCAAAATGAACCTCTTTGCAGAAAGCTCATTTCCGATTTCTTGACTACGCAGTGCTCCTTTTTCTGGAATTCTCTTGCACGCATCAATGTTTAGTTTTGACCAAGAGAAAAGATCCTGATGTTTTTTCATGCTTCCCTCCATTTAGTATATGGCCAAACTCAAAATATCAGTTCCTGCCAATCTTTCAAGATATTGGGGCAGATGAGTAAACTATTCACATAAAGCTAACTAATTTGTCTTGTGAAGGATATTGACGTATATTTTGAAGTATGTTCTTTCTTCTGTCATTCTGAGCACTTTGTCAATGTTAGAGGTCGCAGTGGTTGCAGTGCGAGGCCAGAGTGAATCAGGAACACGGAATGTGTTCCTACGTTTAACACCTGAGCCAAACGTAAACATCCCTTCCGGACTGAAGAACGTGTACAGAGGTCAATGAAACACGAATTTTTCAATTTTTTTTTAAATAACATTTATTCTGTAATTGGTAAAGACCTGAAGGAAGACCACAAGCTGCATGCAACTAATTTAAAACACCAGATTATAGCTCAGTCAAAAGAAATGTCGCGCACAGGTGGACTGTTTGTTCTAAGAATTGCTGATCATCAGGAACATGAAATCGAAACTTACCATGCATTCAGATTCTGTTCGCGCCAAACTTTTTACGTCACAGGACGAACTAACAAAGTTGACCCTGAGGACTTGACCAGAAGAACTCTTACAACGGTATGATTTAGAGAATGGCGAATCTTGTTAACCCACTGTTTCCGGTTACCAGCTGTTTCCTAAGCTGAACTTAGAAAACCAGACAAGCACAGCTTGAGGCTGAAGTAAACTATTCATTCCAGTCTGGACCAGTAATCTCTCAGTTCATACTCAAACCAAAATGGTTTTAGAAATCTCTCAAGGTGGAACATTTGACAGACCAAAGCGGAATCGGCACAATATCACCGCCCCCAAACCACTACAACGGACTGACGCCGGATGGCATTTTGAGGGGGTTGTATTTGAACTCTAATACTACACCAAACTTTTGATTGCTTATCAGGACACTTTGAAAGGAAAAATGGACGTCTAAATGAAATTTTAATACTAAGAGGTTTAACATACACAACTTACGAAGGAATGAGTAAACAGATTAACATGTATATACGAATGCTGTGCTGTCTTATTAGCAGGCACGTGCCGTATTACTGTGTACAGTATGTTAGGATTCCAGTGAATTTCTAATGTGATTATTACCTATGTCAACAACGGGAGATCTAGAATGATCAAAGTTAATCCACGCGTGGGATGCAAAGTTCGAGCAATTTTTGCATTTCTCTTCTGTTATTATTTTCGAGTCTTGAAAGAGAGGCCAGTTTCGCAATTCAGAGATTGAGTGCGCGGGCAAAGCAGATGATTTTGTACATTACTCCTTGGATGGGAACAAAAATTCAAGAAAATAATTCTTCTTGCAGTATCCTAAACTCGCCAGTGATTTGAATATTATGCTATAATCATTAAATCATTGAGTCAGCCGGTGGGTAGGCAGACAGCCCACGTAGAACATACCAAGTGTCTGTGCGTTGCTCAATTTTCTCCAAGAAAGTTGGATTAAATGAATCATTCGGTGAGACGTTCCGAATAGTCAGCTGAGTAGTAACTAGTTGTACATCGGTCCACTTAAGTTCTCTTCTGTTTCCTCGATTTTTCGATCTTTAGACATTTCATATTGGTGTAGTTCGGTGGCTGATTCGCCTTATCCACTTGACCTTTTACAAAAGGCGTACAATAGTGTACAAAAGACTAGGGCGGGAGAGAAAGAAAAATGTTACTAACTCGATATTGAGACTACCTTGTCTCCTGGTAATGGATACACATAGGATTTAAACTTTGGGGTTTTTTTTGAACCGTTGACAATATCTCAGAAATAAGGTAATAAGACCTAAGGTTTCCAAGAAATGAACAGAAAAGCTGTAATGTAATGAATCCGAGAAGACTTTAAAAGCTGCATCAGAACGATCAACCAGATAAAGAACTTATAGTGCAGGCTAAAATTAACTTAGACTACTGTAACACCACTCCAGATAGCCTTAAACAGTGTTTCAAAGCATTTGAAAAGAAAACCGATGTTGGTTGTCCCTGACTAGTAACGATAAACAGGCAATGGATGACGTAATGAAATAAGATGATTTATCGACTTGCCATTAAGTACTTTATTTTCAACTTTCAAAAATTATTACCACGCAAAGTAGTAATTAATTCTCCAATTTGATTTCAATCATCAATGCAACCATCCACGTCTATGATAAATAACACCAAGAAAATATTTTTGAAAGGAAAACTAGAAACCTAATCTGACGATCGTGTGGTCAATCATGGGTCCTCCAGTGAGACTGATAGCGGAAGCTCATTCTGCGTGTGTCCGAGTGGTTAAAGACCAGCTTGCTTCCTTGCTTCCATGTCGATAATATTCAAAACTCGTAGCTTTCATTAAGAAGCTAAGAAGTGGGAAGCATATAATAGCATTATTCAAAGAATAAGAAACATTTCCGTGTTTTTATCGAGTTTTAGCAACACGAGTGAAAGCTTTGGAGAACGAAAGAAAAAATCACTCACTCGCTATTACCTTTTGCAGCACCATTACGTTGGATCGCGCTATCGAGTATTAGTATAAATCTACTAGCGTTCTATCACGAATGCCGCTCTCTGATTGGTTACGCCTCTCACTATCAATTCTGTGATAGATGGTGAGTAGCGTAGCAGTGTGCCTTTGTTAACAATCACGCGATATAAATCTCGAGCTCATAACCTAATTGTTTAATAGATATGCCCACTTTATCGCGCACTTTTTTATAGGGTGTCTTCTAAAATGCTTTACTGGTGAAATATGAAGAATCTTAAGGACTTCGAACTAACCATTTCTTACTGAGAATTTAAAAACGTCATGACATTTTCTTAGGTTGTGGATGCGAGCGTTGAAATTCTGTCCAAAGAGAGCTAGCTGGCTTACTTCGGTCTTATTAAGGCATTCTGGGGCAATTTTCTTTCAAAAGGATTTATCTAAATTATGTTAATTTATATGAATATAACTTCATTCTTGGCAAAATATTGTTTTGCAGAAAAAGGAGCATTTTGTTCGTCTCACTTTCTTTCCAACAGCAGTCAACTGAAGGTATTGGAACGGAAAATGTTCGCTAATTCACAAAATGATTTCAGTGGGTTTGTCATGATGGTATCCTACGCAAGCTATAATAATTTACCGAATACGTGCAGTGTAGGTATGTGATAATGATTACGCGCTGTTTCATTAAAATATCTTGCGCAACTTTTTTTAATTTAGGGAAACACTTTTGTTTTGACCAGTAGGATATTGATTACCTTTCAAGTACTGAATGGATATCACTAGAAACGTGCTTCAGATGATCTTTGTAAGAAGAATTCGAGAGAACTTGCTGGGTTTGAATTACTTGTGGCGCCAAAATGCTTTCCGTGTCTCTCAATTTCTGTTCCATTCGGGTGCGAGCAAAAAAAGACGACAACAAGGGCCTGCTGCTTTGATAGAGTAAAAAACCATACTGATAAGCTTAAGAGTTAACCTTCAGATCAAGCATTCTTATCATAGGTTTAAATTTTGCAATAAAATCTTGAAAGCATCAGAAACAGAAAGAGCTGCATGCGATGATTTATGTTTTCACATGTTCCTACATGTATCATTATCATTTAGATATAGATCATCAGCTTTCAGGTTTATATGCGAAAAATGAAACTTTTTGTTCACAACAGCTTTTCATTCAAAAAGCTTGTAAAATTTTGCATTTTGGTTCCATGCTAAATGTCAATCAGGTCAGAGTGTTATGTTCTTTACTGACTATTATTTGACTAGTACTCGAGACGACGAGGACGTCTGTAACTTTGGTAACTGATAAACAGCTGTTTTGAGAAAGGTTGGGTCACAAGAGCGTAAAAGCGTGGAATGAGACAAATTTGAAAGCTATCGGTGGGTAATGGTGGTTCGCGGCTACTTGATTGAAGCTATAAGGGGGGTTTTAGCGTAATAGAAAAAAAAAAAAAAAAAAAGAACAGAAACATTTGTATCATGGTTCCCCTTCCGTCTTGTTGAAACACCGTGAACCTCAATCAATCCACGCCAAACTATTTCATACTACCCAACAGCATCAATTAGCATTGTCGCAAATGCTATAATTCTCTCGTTAGTACTTTTTTACTCGCTGTAGTTTTCGAGTTTCGGTCTTTCAAACAGAAGACATAAGTTTCCTGTTAAACTCATAGAGGATATTACATGGCCACGCGGAGATAAGAAATTTCTCTTCTTGTGTGCGTGAACGAGTGAAATGTTTTTCAACACGATGAGAGAACTTTCGTGTCTCCCAGTGGCCATGTAATGCTATTTGTTATATAACCCGCAATGAAATTAGAAATCATTTCACTTACCATGTTTTCGCGCGAAATCTCACCTGGTATTTCATTGGTTTTTCATCATAAAAATGTTTTACTCGCCTTAAGGCCTGTTCATGTCATTTTTTCCCCCAACAATTTTATATCGATGCGTGACTAAAAACCCAATACTTTCCTCAATGCATTTAAGAAAATTAGGTATAAATTGTTGATTATGGTTTTGCTACTTAAAAACAGTAAAATATTGAAAATAATAATAAACAAACATGCAAAGAATCATAAGAATCTACCCCAGATCACACTAGAGGAAATAATCAAACCTACGACGGAGTTTAGGTATTCATAAGCGGGATGGAGATCCATCTTTTTCAGGATGATCCGAAAGAATCAGTTGTTTGCTTTATATCATTTAGTTACACTGAAGGCTCGACTGATCAGTTGTATAGAAAGAGATGATGGAATATGAGAAGCTAGCTGCGATACGATAAAGGTGTTACACACTACGTGACACAAGGTACTCGGAAACATTTCCCAGTTCCCCCTACGGGAGTAAAACCATGGATAGTAAAGAGACTGGATTGGAAACTAGCTCGCGTCAGCAGTTCCAACAAGGTGGAAATTCGTGACGTCGCTGTCGCAAGCGACACTTCAATTTTTGCAGCAACTTTGTTTACACTGCACAGTGAGTGACCAAGCTATGGATATTAAACATTTTTTGAGGAGCGGATGAAGACGATTTGGCAAAACTTTTAGAAGACGACAATTCTCCTTTATTGAAGCCAACCTGACCTTTTTCGTCAACGCTTCCTTCGGAAGACAGCAATTTAAGCTTACTTTTAACTCTTCGTTGATCTGCTTTACTTTCGGGTGAGGAAGTGGTTGTACCTAAAAAGTTACTGGGAGGAAAGAAAATTAGAAGTAAGAAAATACGGCTCGGCGCAAAGTTCTCCTGAATTACACGGAAAGGACAGCATGAGAAAAGCTCTGATCTCCTCCAGCGCCATTAACATCGATGGGTAATATATCAGCGCAATTAATATCATTAACATCAATAAGTAAGCGGTAATTTTTTCCTGCAAAAAAAAAAAATAATAATAATAATTCGCTACAAGTTACCAGCTTTTTAATTTAATGTTTTACCAGAAAGAGATCTTTCACACCTAAAAAACAACTTCAATCTTATCGACAAAGATAATGGTGTCTATGCTGTCCCGAGTTTCTATGCGGACCCCAGAAGAAACAATATTACAGAGCTTAGTCTAGCAGTGTATAAATTTACATTTCTGTTATGGATTTAATCAACGCAAAGGAAGTTTCTATCAATTTCTTCTTGTGGGTAAAAAAGCAAGGCGCAATGTCCTATACAATTTTTATTTGCAGTGTGTTGTATCGTACAGTAAGAATGCACTTGGGAGTTCAAAAAGCCAAATTAACAGCACAGCTGTTGTTTCTCATATTTCCTGAAGAAACACTTGCATCCCACTTTAAGCCAAAAAATTTAAGATTTGAGTTTTTATTGTGTAATCCTCCATTAACACATTTGTATAATTATCAAACACAATATATCACTTTCGTTGAATGTTTCTAAAAAATTCATAAAAATTAAGATACCAGTGTCCAGTTTATCTGGGTGTCTGTTTTAAGCAGGCTCTTAGAAAACACATTAGGGAATCTGATTTTTAGGTACAAAGACATATGTTTATCTTGTCATATCAGGAACCATAATCGGGGACGGAGACCGTAAGTCTCGGGATTCGCGCGCACCTATGATATGGGACAATTTTTCTATTTTTAGAACAAATTGCGCCATCCTGACGTCATATATCCGCGTGGATTCACGCACATGTCAGGGGCTCTCGCGTGGATGTTGTCACGTTGCGTGATCAAATGGTGAGAGTTGAGAGATTCTCTTGCGTATTTTTCACAGCGATGGCAGGGAATAAGGCAGGGAATACAAACCAGGGCGCTTATATGTAGTTTTATGCTCTGAGCTACCGGAAAAGGTGGGTTTTTCAGGGTCGAGAACAAGACTTCAATCGCGAGGTGGGAATGAGTAATAAGACCTGCTCACGCTAGTTGTAAGCTTACGCGTATGCTTAAGAATATAGCAAGAAAACTCTCTACTCTGGTATCGAGTTAATTTGTGAGTTTCTCAGACAATGGTTCATCATAGCCAAAACCTGTTTGACGGTTTCTTATTGTCTTTGCTTGTTTGGTGAGTTTGCAAAAGTTTTTGAAAGGAAAGTCTGACGCGTACAATTAGCTCATTTGCATAGTGCATGCAGCTCGTGCACTTTCAAGTCCGAGTCGGTGTTTTCAATTGTCAACAAATCTTGACAAAGATTTCTTTCGTTATCTTTTGTGCTGAGATGCTGCAACAAATTTCACGAATGCAAAAAAGGCTATTAACATCATGTGTGTTTCTTCAACATAAGCATAGTGAAGTTTTACACTGCGAAAATGAAAATAGACAAGGAGTTTTGATAACTCGATCATCAAAATTGAAATCGTTATTCCAAGTTGATTAAAGAAAGCGTCATCGTAACTTTGCTGATTGTTTCTGCTTTATTCACATATTTTCAGCTTAGCTTTTAATATGTTCTCAAACATTTATCAATCTTAAACATATTTAAAAATTATGGAGCTATTGTTTGACTTCGATGTACGCTTTCACACGAAAGTGCGGTGGAAGTACAATTTGTCATGTTTACTGACTGTACAAAACACGCATCGGCGGGCGCTCTCATTCATCGACAACAGAGAATTTACTGGATTTTTACACGAATAAAACTGAGCAGTATCTACGAACGTAAAGTTATTAAGCCTTGATGAAACATCAAGCGTTGCTTACAATTCAAGCGAAACTCAAACTAGCAATTATTTTGTTTTACTTTTCGGTCGCGATAGACTGACAAATTCCTCGCAGTAATGTACTGTACAGCTCATGTAAAAGAAGCATCAGTCGGAACACAACTTGGTCAGCGATATATGTAAGCTTACAGCGGAACATACCTAAATTCGACACTGTCTTACTTCACTCAAACTGGAGCAGCTTACGACGAAAATACTTAAGCAAACAGACGTAAACGCGTTGAGTCGTGGGGCAAAAACATGAAACATTTCGGGAATTTCGGACGCCATTTCCCCCGCGCAACATCCGCAAAAATCCTCGCAGCATGTACGCGCGTGTACCGCAGGTGATGGCGCAATTTGTTCTAAAAATAGAATTATTGTCCCATATCATGGGGACAACCCCAATACTTGAAATGGCGCGCGCTTACGGTCTCCGTCCCCGATTATGGCTCCTGGTCATATAAAATAGTTTTGAATGTACTGACCAAACACCACAAACAAGTGGAGAACACAAGGTTTCCATGACGACACATTTTATTGAACACCCCTAATTCACCTTAATTCACATACGAGCAGTTACATGCAGTTATCAATAAAATAGACTATCACTTTTGTACCTACAATATACAACAATGTAAGAGTGACAATGCCTTAAGTGAACAAAAGACTAATCAGTTAATGGTCATGAGCGTCTTTTCTGGAACATTGTTGACTCTGGTAATGTGCATAACATGTGGAAAAGTTCAAAGTGCTTGATTAAATTCCAACTGTTTTAAAAAGCATTACTTTCTGACAAAACTGAGAACACTTGAGTGTAATATAATTGTAAAGGAAAGACTGGTGTGGAAACTGGTATTTAATGGGTAGGCGACATGAAGGTAAAACTGGTAAGCTTTGGATGTGACAGTTGCCTGTAGGTTGACTGTTTATTTACTTACAATGAGAGTATTTTCTTTTTCTTCCTACTTTCTACTTTTGTGGACACATTGGAGCCAAGGAGAATGTTAGCAACAAAGCAAAAATTTGCACCATGATTTTGGAAATTTCTTTTTGAACACGTTACTGTTTACATTGTTCTGTTGCTGCATTCTTCAATTTACTAAAGCCCATTTCTAATTACTTTTTAATTACAGTGTCCCCAATTTATTAACTAGTTTTTATTATTGTTAAGGATAACTGTTATTATGATCATTACCATAATTATTCTAAAGAAAAGCTTCACAGGTTCTTTAGACGTAAACCCTTATCGAGTGCAACCTTCTCCAAAGTAATATTACCCGCACCATGCACGCAACTGACTTGCTTGACGCTCTTAATTTCTTCATTTTCAATCGAAATTTAAGGTTGCAAATTTACTTCTTACATTCTTGTAACTATGCATAAGCCACAATTTCATCTTTGTACAATCAATCTATTGTAGATTTGAACAGAAATAACTAAGGACTTTAGTATTTTATTAATTCTATATGTATCTGTAAATAGTTCTAAGCCACACTCAACAATCATGCACATATAAATAATCTCATTAATTTCATACTCGTTTTATCAATTGTAAATAGTTTTATTAATTTTAATTTATTTAGAGTGTCCCCATTTAGTGGTTATTCATTGCTATTTTAGTTTGACACTTAAATAAAGGTATTCATTCATTCATTCATTCATTCAATCATTCATTCATTCATTCATTCAAGGGCATTTTCATTATATGAGTCCCAAAACAATCGTCAAACATAAGGAATATGGCGCTGATGAGCTCATTTTTTAGAACTAGATTTTCTCAGAAACAACTACAGTATAACTCCGTTAATCCGGTCACCAACGGGCCACAAAACTCTGGCCGTATTAACGGGGTGACCGTATTAAAGGGGTTCTTGAAATAACAAAATGACCGAATGAACTTTTCTTCGGGCCAGAATAAAGTGGCCGCAAATACGAGGTGGCCTTATTCAGTTAACGGGGTGGTCTTAAGGTGGGGTTCCATTGTAAAAAATAATGCCAATCAACAGCAACAAGCGCTTACGTTAAAAGTTCAACTGTGGCTTTGCGGGGTCGTCATCGCCGTGAAACAGCCAAGAAAGAGAAAAAAATACGCCAAAACTCGTACTACCACTAGAACCGGTGAAAAAGAACAAAATGAAGGACAACAAACCCTATATTTTGGCTGTCTTGCGCCACATATTCGCCATCTTTTCGTCACAAATTTCCACTATGACAGGAACATTAGACGCCATCTTGAAGCACGAAACAACCAATCGGCGATGACAAATCTACCCACCTGATATACGTTTCAATCCGGTCTTCCACAATCCATGGTAAAACTATGACCTATTGTACCAGGGCGTACTTTACGGTAAGAGCCTCCTGAGAGCTTGACCATTAACTACAATCATGGACAAAAGTAGTTGAGACACTCCCCGAAAAAAACCTGTTGAACGCGTGAGTTTTTCAATCTTCAATATTCACATTTCGACCCCCTCTCCCCTTTTCAATGTTGTAACCACGTGACAGTGTCCACGGAGCGTATTTCAACATTGACAAGGGGGAGAGGGGGGTTTGGCTATCGACGAAAAAGATGTTTTTTCAATTACGGAAGGACGACGATTGTTTTGCTAAAATGCGTCAACACTTTCGTCCATGATTGTAGGTAAGTCTTCACTGAGTGCTGTAGCTTTTAATCAACACATTGGATGTCGATCTCGGCGCTGGTTACTTTGGGAAATGGAAGGAACACGAGATGTAATAATTAACACTCCCGAAGGGAACAGTAAATTTTGTTTCCCGAGAATCTCAATGTTTTGAGATTCTCGGGAAACAAAATTTACTGTTCCCCATGGGACCAGTCATTAAGTGATTTGTTATATAGCAAAACAAATGGGTCGAACCGGTGGAAAACACATAACCACTTTATTAACAAATGACGTGCAACGGCGGTCAACATTTCGCGGGTAACAGTGAGCAGTTTCCCGTTTGACGTCATAGTTTTCGCGATGTTGCCAGCTCATGGCATTTGGCCGGAAACAGTTTCATTGTTAGATCTCATGTGACCATGAACTAGCCAATGAATGGACATGCTGTAGCGGGAAAAACGCCGGCTATATAGCAATGTATTTTATTCATGGAAGAACTGCACACGCCTTTTTGTTCTAATTCCTAGCGTATGGAAGTCCCTGTGAAGTTTCGTGGGCGTACTTCTGGGGACAAAATAGATGTTCGCCGTTTTATATACGTTTATACTGTATAAACAGTATAAAGACATGTCAAGTATACTTCATGATATAGAGCTGTCCATGTTTAAGCGACGTCGATGAAAGCGCCCGATGTCTATATCGTAAACGTTTGCCCTTCTTAAGTCATTGTAGGTTACTTGTAAATTATTGAAATATCGAAAAACTTCATGCTTTCAATGACGACTTTTAATAGTTTATTCCCGAATTCAGTATATCGTATTGATCTGGCAGGTTAACTCAAATTCTGTCAGATAGGAAGATAAATGGTCAGCTTATGTCACCACGAATTAGCCAATATGTTAATTGAACAAACAGAGAGAAAAAAATAACTTCTCATTAGCTTCCAAACTGCAGCTGTAGTTTTATTTTAAGTGTGTCACTCCTTACTCCACAACTGGTTTTAACAACCACGCATCGTATTTCAGTTGATTCATGATCATGATGCGTAAGTAATCAGCATTCTGCTGATATTTCGCCGTATCTGAAACGTAAAGCAATTAGTTGCCATAAATCAGTAATAAAATAACTCGAACAAGAAGGCTCATACTGACGACAATGTCCGCATTCATGAAAGATGCGTGGGAGGGCCTATAAAATGTAGTCACCAGTGCCAGGGGGGCTCTAAGAAAAGATTCAGCTACTGCTCGTTAGCCCGGGGCTAGAATTTTTAACAGGAAAATTTCTTATTACCTGGGGAAAAACTTCGAGCTTTGTTTCATAACGAGCCAGACGTTCTTAGCAACCAAAAAACAGACCTGGGATCCCGTGGAGATGTAGAACTTTTAGTCCTACATCTCCACGGGATATCCAGTGGCTTACAACATTCCAGTGTAATCATATCCCTGTCGGTGATCGTTTATGTTCCACAAAACGCGTCAAGTTTTGCACGAATGTGTCATAATCCTAAAGTGTGAAATTATATTTACTGTAAGACAATTCCATCGTGTCAGAAAGATACAAAACATTTTAATAGTCGGCGATTCGGGAAATCGCGCGACTGACGTGAAGCATTTGGATTTTCCGCGGAAAGCCTAACTGAAACCTGTTTAGGGTATTCTCTGTATACATGTTTGTTGCTTAGCGATTCCAAAAATAATCTGAATTTTCTAGTATTCGAATTCGAAGATCATGTGCACCGACACTTTGAAAATCAGTTTATGTTATGGGCAGTCAGGAAATTATCTGAAAAATTATGTCAAAGCTCTCAAGAGCGATAGAAATCTCGAGTACATGATGTAATTCTTTACGAGAAATGCCGAGCGATTCTGGAAACAGCACGACGGAAAAATCACTATCACGATTTTGTTACATATCCCGAAGCACTCAGCAACTGTATTGCATGGACTTCAGCCTGGATGAACCAGAAAAGGATATGTAACATGTTCCTATAATGTCACGCACGACGGTAAAATCACTATGACGATTTTGTTACATATCCCGAAGCGCTCAGCAACTGTATTGCACGGACTTCAGCCTGAATGAACCAGAAAGGATATGTAACATGTTCCTATAATGTCACGCACGACGGAAAAAATAGCTATAACGATTTTGTTACATATCCCGAAGTACTCAGCAACGGTATTGCATGGACTTCAGCCTGGATGAGCCAGAAAGGATATGTAACATGTTCCTATAATGTCACGCACAACGGGAAAATAACTATGGCGATTTTGTTACATATCCCGAAGCACTCAGCAACTGTATTACATGGACTTCAGCCTGGATGAACCAGAAAGGATATGTAACATGTTCCTATAATGTCATGCACGACGGAAAAATCACTATGACGATTTTGTTACATATCCCGAAGCACTCAGCAATGGTATTGCATGGACTTCAGCCTGGGTGAACCAGAAAAGGGTATGTAACATTTTCCTATAATGTCACGCACGACGGAAAAATAACTATGACGATATATTTTGTTACATATCCCGAAGCGCTCAGCAACTGTATTGCATAAACTTCAGCCTGGGTGAACCAGAAAAGAATATGTAACATGTTCCTATAATGTCACGCACGACGGAAAAATAACTATGACGATTTTGTTACATATCCCGAAGTACTCAGCAACTGTATTGCATGGACTTCAGCCTGGGTGAACCAGAAAAGGATAAGTAACGGTATTGCATGGACTTCAGCCTGGGTGAACCAGAAAAGGATATGTAACATGTTCCTATAATGTCACGCACGACGGAAAAATAACTATGACGATTCTGTTACATATCCCGAAGCGCTCAGCAACTGTATTGCATGGACTTCAGCCTGGATGAACCAGAAAAGGATATGTAACATATTCCTATAATGTCACGTACGACGGAAAAATCAATATCACGATTTTGTTACATATCCCGAAGCGCTCAGCAACTGTATTGCATGGACTTCAGCCTGGGTGAACTAGAAAAGGATATGTAACATGTTCCTATAATGTCACGCACGACGGAAAAATAACTATGACGATTTTTTTACATATCCCGAAGTACTCAGCAACTGTATTGCATAGACTTCAGCTTGGATGAACCAGAAAAGGATATGTAACATGTTCGTATGATATGAACGAGCGAGGGAAAAATGACGATTTTGTTGTTGTTTTTGTTTCCTATAGTGTCACGCATTACTGAAAAATTATGTGGTTTTTGTAAAATATCCTGTAGCACTCGGTAACGTAGAAATACTGCGAAGACGTTTGCGTGGGAAAACCAGAGCGGATTTATAATATGTGGCTACATGGTGATTTTACTATATATCTGGATTCGTCTTTCAGAAAACTGGTGTACCATGGACTTCAGTCTAGGGTCTAACCCACGGATGAAAATAGTGATTTAACATTTTAGTAGCTATCTAGTCCCCATACAATCTAAAAGCATGACAATGGGTGTAAGTTATGATATAAATAAAATATTTATCGGAAGACTTAACTTGGTACGTTTGACTTGTTGAGTTTTGAAGCTGTTGTCTTGATTCGATGCTCTGGGAGGTTGGTCACGGGCAGCGCAAGCTGAAAACACTTTCTGGTTCTCTCCGTCGTTCTTGGGTGAATGAATTCATGTATAAATCAATCGTGGCTGGCGGTTTCGTTTGGTTTTCAACAGCTGTTTTATGGTTTAAGCGAAAACCAATCCAAATGTATAGTCAGGGCAGCTCCTTTGTTTCCCTTCCCGTGAAAAGAAAACCCACGCGCCTTCTTTAACTCCTCAAGGCAAATTCGATTGGAAAATGGCTCAATTTCGCACAAATGCGTCAGAGAGACACCATATCTTCTAACTCAGAGGCACATCTCGTTTTGTATCCGTTTTCAACGACCGATGACGGGTTCATTCGAAGTCGAAGTCTTTTTTTTCATATCTGACCGCGCAATATTCCCGCGTTATGAAAATTTATTATAAAATATCAATTATGTGGCCAGATCATATCTGAAAATAACCAGGTTGCTTTTGAACACAATTACTTTCACTGAAAGCAATTATCGCTAACCACAATAGAACCGCAAAAGTCATGCGATGACAGCAACCTAACAGATAAATGACATCACCCCATAGCAACCCGACCTGGCGAATTTTTCAGCTTCCGGTTAGCTCTGGCTCGTGATGGTGAAATATTTTTTGTTGAGTTCTTTGTCTCTTCTTATGACACTAGGTATGTAAAGTGAGTCACTTTGTTGCGGCGGTTACATGTACTTTCGTTTAGACGTTAAGTTGGGCCAACGTTGACAACTGCGTTTTCCAAGCTCAGGAGTGAGATAGTTGTATGAGCTGCACGTTTTGTTCTTTAGTTTGGGACAGAAAGTAAGTACAAGATTGCTTTAAGTTATGAGCATTTCGTCAGTCGCTAGCCGTTCGTCTGACTATTACTCGAACACATGTTACGCAGGTTCGTTTGAAATCGTCATGTCAGCTCAGTTGTTATTTCTTAAAACTAACTACCGTACGGCCCGCGAAAATTTAAAGCCGTTATTGTTGCCAAAATGTTTCGTGATTTATCGCCAAGTTTTCTTAACTTTTTGAGGAAGTAAAAACTTAAAACTTTCTTTTACTTCTGAAATTGTATATTAAAACCTGCTAACGACGAAACCTGCTAACCTGCTTCCTTGCTTCCTTGCAAGAGTGAGTCTTTCAGTTAATTTCACTTTAATTTCCGCTAAATGCTTGCGAAGCTAGTTTATTTTAGAACTCAGTTGTCCACGCAACCTGCAAGCCAGACCTGAAGAAATGTGCCTTGGTTTACTTCTTATTCTCGTTTTGTTTTTATCCTTGGTAGCTGGTCTCCTCGAAGAGGATCTCATAAACAGACTGTTTATCAGCTACAGTTCAAAGGACTTTGGTTGGGTCACTGACAATCTCATCTCAATTCCTGAAAAGCACTCGATTGACTACAGCATCCACAGCCGGGACTTTGAAATTGGAAGACCCATCGTCCGGAACATGGCCGACAGTGTGTACGGCAGCCGTCAAGTGTGGGTTTTACAAAAACTCTCTAATTTCTCGCGCGCTGATTGGCTCATTTTTTATCATCAATAAGAGTACATACGAATAAAATTTTAATTTATGCAAGCTTTTAAGTTCAGCTTTCAGCTGTCAAACTGTCAACTTTTTCACCAATGAGATTGTATGGACTTTTTTAAGTAGGCAATCAAAAAGCGAGAAATTAAAAGCTATCGAAAATGTTCGCGTCATTTTGAATAGAATTCACTTATATTTGTTTACGGCAAGTTTATGGCGTCTTTTCCCCTCATTTATTCCCGGCATTTGACCATTTTGGGGTCTTGTTATTGTAAAAAACAAATTGACGTCAGTTTTTTATGCGTCTGTCGTCTTATTAATGATAAATTTCGTCATATCATCGTCAAAGTTTACTGCTTGACAATGTTATGAGGCAATTTATCATCAGTAAGAGGACAGACGCATAAAAAACTGACGTCAATTTGTTAATTGTTTTGTCTGAGAATTACCTTGCCAGCAACATTTGTCGAGAGGATTAGCTCTTTTCATTGGGATGAAATTACCACAGTCCAACTATAGCTGTTACTGACATTATCGTTACCTCAAAGCGGAACAGTGGAAAAAGAGACAAATTCAGCTCTGGCTGGTCGTGGTTACAGAGTCAAGCGGTAACCCCAACAGGTCTTGTATGATTACGTCATTCATCCTCAGCGGCGTTTGCGCGAAATTTGCTCGAACTTCCTGCACTTTCAAGTGAGTTTTGCGAGGTTATCCATTACATCTTTGCTGTTTTGGGAATTTGTTCTCGACAAAATTTACAATCTCTGTCGGTTTGGTAATGAATTCAGCTAGTCTGATGTCAACATGCATACGGGTACTCACTCGCCAAGATACTCCTAAGTAATCGGAACCATAATTCTTTGGAGTGAAAAGTTCATAGTCGTGGTACACACCGAAAGCAAAAGAAAAAGAAAGAAAACTTAAGAGGTGGTTTTTGAGTTTCTTGAGTTGTAATGTTTACATGGCGAACTGGTCGTTAAGAGGCGGGGTGTGAGATAGAGACGGAGGAAGTTCCGCTCTCTCTCCACCCCCACCCCCACCCCCGCTTCGAGGCCTTGGAATTCCTGAGAAGTCAGGATAAATTATAGTTTGTCTTTTCTTTGCTATGATTAGCAATAACAGATACTTCCATTGCAATTCTCATTTGACTCAACTACCTACTTGTTAAGAGGACCAGCACAGGGTTAACAGAGCAGAAAAAATGTCAATTGGCAGAATGTCTCGATCGATCTCAACATTGTTTCTGACATATTGTCAACGATTAAAAAATAGTCCAAAGTTTAAGAGATGGGGTAATCTCAGTATCCAGTACAGTTAGTAACATTTGTAAGTCTCTCTCACCCTACTTTTTACGCTCTATTGCACGCCTTTTGTGAAAGGTCAAGTGAAAAGATGAATCAGCCAAAGAACTACACCGATATTAGGGAATAACCATTTGATTGAAATACCTAAAGATCTAGAAATCGACCAAGCAGAAGAGAACTTAAGACAACCGATGTTCAACTACTGAGTATCCAGAACTTCTCACCAAATGATTCATTTCCAACACTCTAAGAGGAAATTGAGCCGGCCATGTAAGTCATAGACAGTTCCGACAGCGCACTGGTTGGTATGTTCTACGTGGGCTGTCTCCCTACCCATCGGACGACTGATTTAAATTGATGAAAAAAATAATGATTAGAGAATGACAAAGTCAAGTCACTAACGAGTACGAGACACTGCAAGCAGAATTCTTTGTTTCATTTTTTTTCCCATTCAAAGAATAATTTGCAAAGTCTTCTTCGTTGCCTGCACAATGAACCTCTGAATTGCGAAACTGGCCGACCTTTCAAGAGTCACAAAGAAAAACAGATTAGAAATGTAAAAACTGCTCGAACTTGACATCCTGCGAGTGGATTGACTGTGACCATTCTAGATCTTCCGTTGTTGACAGGCAATTATCACGTTGACGTTAGACATTCTGTAGACAGTAATACGGCACGAGTACAACGTTGTTAATTTGTTTATTCATTCCTTCGTAAATTTTGCATGTTAAACTTTTGTAGTAGCATTTTTTTTAGACGTTCGGGGGTCGTTTATTCTTCCTTCCAAAGTAACAAGATTCAACATTCTGTCAATCACCCGCTGTTAGAGTTCTTCTGATCGATGTCCTCAGGGTCAACTTCGTTAGTTGGTCTTGTCATGTAAAACGGTTGGCGCGAACGGAATCCGACTGCATGTTAGGGTTTGGTTTCATGTTCCTGATAAACAGCATATCGCAGATCGGACATTCCAGCTGTGTGTGACTTTTCTTTTGAACTATAATCTGGTCTTTGCATGCAGCTTGAGGTCTTCTAGCTTCTTCTTCCAGGTGTTTACCTATTACAGAATTAATGGTATTTAAAAATTCTTAAAAATCAGTGATTGATTGACCTCGGGGATACCTTCTTTAGTCCGGAAGGCATGTTTAAGTTTGTCTCGGGTGTCAAAGTTGCACCACGCATGCAAGGATTTTAACATGTAGGAACACACAGTCCGGAAGGGGACATGGGGGGCTCTGAACACCGCAACACCGCAAAAAAAAAAAAAATAAAATAAAATAAAATAAAATAAAAAATAACGAACACCGCCTCTCCGCAAGAAAAGTCAACGAAACACCGTCACCGCAACGCGTTTCCAGAATTTCCAGGATTGTTTCTGTCCTCCCTCGTGTCTACCGAACACTGAGCTCCGGGTGGCAGAGGTCGAGTTACTTGTCAAGTTACGTATAAATGAAAACAGCTTCGGATTGATATAGTACACCTTCAAAAAATCATTCTATGTTGTATCGGTTTTTGCTTTTGTATTCTTCATTTTATATGTAAAGCCGATTAGATCACTATTGATCCAACGTATACCAGCAGGATCATCGTTCCGGTTGCTTGCTTAAAAATTTTATAGTCATTTCGGATTGGCAGCCGAAGCATATTGAAGATTGACTAGAAAATGATGGTCTGTATTTTGTTACAAATTATTAACCTCAGTGGTACGTATTTGTCATAAATTAGCTTGGATTAACGAAGTTTACATGCTAAATTTAGTCAAATTTAGGTTTGAGAAAGGTGAATAAAAAAAAACCAGCACCGCAAGCAATTTCATTTCACCGAACACCGTAGCGTGAAAAACACAAACATCGAAAAACACCGTTCACCGCATCACCGCATTAAAAAAAACATCAACACCGCAACACCCCAAATCCCCATGTCCCCCTCAGTCCGTGTTCCTGATTCACTGTGGCCACGTGCTGCAACCACTGCGACTTCTAATTGACAAAGTGCTCAGAATGACAGAAGAAGACTATTCTTCACAATATTTCAGTATACCTCACAAGAAAAAGTAATTAGCTTTATGTAGATAGTTTACTCATCTACCCCAATATCTCAACAGTTCATAGGAAATCTTTTGGGTTCTTTTGAGTTTGGCCATCAGCGAAAAGGGGGAAAACATGAAAAAACATCAGGACTGGGGCATTAAATCTTCTCTCTTGGCCTGAACGAAACATTGTTGCGTTCAAGGAGAATTCTAGAAAAAAGGAGCACCACGTGGGCAATTAAAAAGAAATCGGAAATGAGCTTTTGGCGAAGATGTTCATTTTGATTGTCACGTTGGTGTTTTCCGGCATTAGTGATTAATGTTTATGTCAATATAAAGGGGCTACCACGAAGGTTCTGGAATGAATTGTAAGTATTAGAAGAGTTCCTTGCTAGCGAAGCATGAAACACTTCTTCTAAATAGTTTTTTATTTTCTTATATCTTGATTTTAGCCCCTAGGATGCTTGCTATCAATACATTTTAGAGTTTTCTACGGTCTTACACGAGCGGATCTACAAAAAGAGGATTTCCACAAACCGCCAAGTTCAAGAACCAACTGAGGAGCACAAATTGGAAATATTTAAATCTGCTTGTCTTCAGAAATGCGATTTGGAGTTTTGTTAAGACCTTTGTACCTCCTGTGGTTCTAAGCACTCACCCACACAATTGGTTGACTGGCAAGCAACTTGAAACCAAGAGCAGACTATTAAAATTTCAGACAAGGTAAGCAGATACCTCCTAGGTTGCTAAGCTACCCGCACACTTGAAAGTTGAAAGATGTTTACAGATGAAAGGGATATTATGAGCTTATGACTCTCGAGATAACTACGCTGTAGTGTGTTAGATGTTAACATGAATAAACGAAAACGTTTTCTTCAATTCTTAAACAGACTTAGGTGATCTGAGCTGAAAATTCAAAGCGAGTGTGAACTGAATGTCGGAACACGGTAACATCGCTCTTAATAACGCTGAGTTCGCTAAATTAAACAAGTTACTTCATGGAAGGTGCATCTTGAAAAAATTGACCCCTTTCTTCAAGTTTGTCGTTCGTAACCCGTCTTGTTTTTCTCCGTCTTTGCCATCTTTTTAAGTGGTCAATTATAGAGTAATCAGTAAAAGATTCAATACCGTGACCTTACTGCTTTAAGCTGCTGTGCAAAACTAACTCCAGATCAAACCACAGATATCAGGAAAAACGTGTGTTGCCTTAGTTGTGTGATGATGCACGGACGTGAATAGGAGTTAAGCAATACTGAGTACAAGCCCAACGGGGATATACTCCCAGAAAAATTGGGTGGGTGCTCAGCGAGCTTCTTGAAACCTACAGCCTATTTCAGACCAAAATTTAAGATTTTCTCTACTCTAGTTGAGACGCAACCCAAAATTCGATGCTCTGCTTCTGACCTGAGAGATCCGGAAGAGTGTGTCGAGCGCGTGCCTGGAGCGCGTGACAAGCCGCTCGACACGTACACAGTTGGCGCACTAAGTTGAGGAGGGCTTTAAGGTCTCAATGATGATGGTCTTAATTATACTGATAAAGAGGTAGCCTCGCCCAAAACATAGCCAATTCAAGACCAGAGTACACAAACCACACCTTATTTTAGACCAAATTGGCTCGAACACTATGCTGTGTGGCGCCGCAAATAACTATATACTGATATAAGGAAGTACCAAACCCGGACAAAAAAAGAGAACGCGGCTGCTGATGTTGTAAATGAGACCATTGCGTAGGCTCACTTCCATGTTTGTTAGCCCACAACCACTCGTCTTTCTTTTTAATATCATCAGGCTCATATCTCACTTGCATCTTACCGAAAATCCGCGCAGGCGGAATTTCAAGAAAAATAAGTTATTTTTGGCCTTTTGCGGCATTGTGTCAGCAGGAATTAGGAACTTTCTAGCAGAACATATATCAACAAATCAGTAAGCTAGATAAACAAGGATGAAATAGAGTTATCCAGACACAAAATGTTGCGCTTTAACTCTTCTTTCCCCCTTTTTTTTTGGCTGCAAAAGAATATTTTATCCTGAAGAAGTCGAACTTAGCATGTCAATGTTAGAAATCGAAGAAATTGTTTCCTTGTACCAAAAACCAGGCTCGGTTCCGAATCGTACAAGTTAAACCCCTGGGCAACACACTCACACAAAAATCAATCTGCAAAATTAAGCTCCCGCAAAAACTTTTTTCCATATGGTGAAAACCGACAGGTCAGGATAAGAAAACATAATATAAGCCGAAGAGGTGTTCTCTTTCCACCATTGAAAACTCCAAACTACCCTGCATTCCTGGGGCCCCGGCAATTATGCCATCACAATTGCAGCAAACTTTTAGATAGGACCAGTACGTTCCTTGCTATTTTTCAAAACAGGCAAGCTGCATGCAAACTGACAGAAGATAGAATAAAAGCGCTTTCCATAAACACTTCCGGTGCAATGCGTGGTAGTTTTCAAATTAACGCCCACAGTCTTAACCCTGTATATATGCATGCGAAGCTGACAGAATTTGTATTTTGCGGCTAGACTGGGATGGACGGTGTAATGAATCAACACCAGCTTTGTTTAGTGAAATGCGTTTTGTTTTCTTTGCCACTTCTCATGATCCAAGGTATGTCTTAAAATTGAGTTACTCTGTTATAATGGCACGTATTTTTTCATTCCACCAGGATCAATTTAGTCATAATTAAACTCTCTTAACGTCAAGGAGTCGCGAATCAAGTAAGATATCTTTGAACTGAAGGCATTTTTTGTCGTTTGAATATCGGAGGCTTTATGGGCAGGTTAACATCGCTACTCTCAAAGATCGCCCTATCTGTGACACTTATTAATATTTTGACATTTTGAAACCTCCGTGTCATTGTGCACGTAATATTAGAAGTATTTGGTGTGACGGCCTTGAATTTAAGAGGTATCTATTGCGAGGAATGTTGAAAATCAAGTCTGGTCCTGAATTGTAAAGGAGCATGGAATATTTCAATTTTTTGCCGTGAATAATGAATACGCCTACATACACATGAACACTAGGGGAGCAGGGATGGTGCTCGTCACGCGTTCCTTCCCCACCAACTGTCCCGGGTTCAATTCCCGGACGAGAGGTTTTTCTCCGGATACTCAGGTTTTCCCCTCTCCTCAAAATCCAACATTTCCAAATTCTAATTCGTTCCTGGAATGCACGGGCATTTCTGAACGAGTTCTTGTGAACTCCTTTGTGCTCCGTGGGCAAACAAATTACACACATACATTACATGAACAATTGATCCAAAACATTTCGATTATTTCCGCGTGGTTAGAAAAATGAAAAGTTATGGATGTTTTAAGCTTTATTATTAGTATCGTCATCACTTCAGTTCAGAAATGACACATCTGTTTTTCTCGACATGCTATTGCGAAATTTATATCGGCTGATTTGTAAATCGGGCTCTAAATAGGGCTAAACCATCTTATCAGTCCTATTATGCTGTGACGTCAATCATTTGTCAGACTACAAGGGACTACTACATGCAGTTTTGAGCACTTTAAACGGCTCGGATTTGATGGCAGCCTTCACGAAAGAGCTAACTTGTTAAAGGATTTTGACGCTGTCGACAATTCTCGTTTGGGTCAGTTTTTACGAAAATTAGCGTCTGATGCTAGTCTAAACCACTTATGGCAAAACAATTGTGATATTCCTTTCCATGAAATGCAATTCTGATGAAGTATGAACTAAGCAATATGCGACAGGGGCAAAACATATGTTGTCTTTTAGATCGGCCGGAGTTTCTCGTGATATTTTATTGACTGGCATGAGCAATAACTATCAAATTATCGAATTACCTTCCTAAAATCGAGAAAACCTATCCTGATTTAGCTTTGGTTGAAAATGCGATAACCCACTTCATAGTGCTTTTAAACGTTTTACACGTTTCTAATACATGACCATAGCTAACCAGTAGTCATCATCCATTTACGTAGTTTGAGACAGGCATCAAATTGCCTTCTAAATAACTTTCCAAATTCGAGCGCGCATGTCCTTCACGAGATTTTCAGAATGAATGCCTTATTTCAGAGCAAAACGACGCACCTCAAAGTAATTTTAATAGCGTTAGCGCTGCACCTACCTATCTAGCTTATATTCCGTTTTTAGCTCATATAAGGAATATGTCCGTGCTAATAAACTGCCTTTGGTTTCTACAAAGTTTTGACTGGTGTCAGTTGAAAGCAAATAAAACTGGGATGAATAAACACAACATTACAATAATATCAGAAAGTCATATCTCGAAAGATATTTTGAACATGAATGCGCACGTTCAGTGCATTCTTCAAGGAAAGAAGTACGAAGGGTTTTATTGCATGCACGTGTTCAGTTACAATGGGTTCCTCCCAACGTAACTTTTAACATCAAACGGGGCGTTTGGTAATTTTTTATCGAAAATGTTACAAGATCTCAAACTCAAGTACAACTTCCTTATTGTTAGCATAAAAGTCTTAACTTGACTTTGCGAAAATTAGAGCCCAGTCCTCACTTGCGACGGAAGCATAAGCAAAAGAAGCTTTTGCGTTAGTGAGGACGGCCGCGACAAAAGCATAAGCATAAGCGTTCTTCTTTTGCTTATGCTTATGCTTGCTTATGTCGGTATTATGTTCAGTAAGGAAATGGTTAGCATGAGTATAAAGTGCTAGCTGATTGGCTGAAAGTCTTTCGCTTATGTTTATGCTTATGCCCTACTGGACATAACAGCGACATAAAGACTTGTGTTGATGCTTATTTCCGGCCGTCTCCGCCCGCGCATAAGTTTCTTTTACACTTACACTTATGCTTATGTTTGCGTCGATAGTGAGGACCGGGCTATAATTGCTGTTTTGCTTTTGCTAAGCTTTTTTGTTGTTTCGAGGAACTGTCTGAAAGCAATATTTTCTAATTAATCGTAACCGAGTTTTTCCTCATAAAGGAGTTGATTTGTCCCAATTCGGCATACCTTACCCATCGTGACTTTTCTCATCAAACAGGTGCCCCAACGTTGATTGATAGGGGAAGTCATGAACCACAAACAGGTAAGAATCTCTCGAAGCCAATTTAAAAAACAAACAAACAAGAGGTTTTACCCACTTCGTTTGCCACTTATATTTGCCATGCTAGCGACAGTATCACGCAGTCTTCCAAACCTGGCTCTGAGCAAAGTTGATGGTATGCCAAGACTGAGTTTATATCACGTGCCCATCAGTAACCCACAATGCCTTTGTTGGATCCCAAGATGCATGCTGATATGCAGATTGTAGTCCCGTTATGTCCTGTGACAAAAACGAAACCCAAAGAGATGGCACATTGCAAGTTTGTGTGAAAAGGAAAAGCCATTATCAGGAAAACAATGTTATAATCAAATTGAGCAATCATTTCGTGAGTCTGTTGGCATAATCCGACCAAATTACATGAGCGCTCAGTTGTTACAGCTGGTACAAACATTGAAAAGATGTAAGTGAAATCGAAAGAAGATATCGCGACCTACTCGATATAAGCAACACCGTATTCTACTTAATATATTTTTTCATATTCAGTCAAAGGTTTACTCAATGACTTATCCATATCTTATCACTTAGGTTCCCTGGAAATAAAATGGGGCACGAGTTCACCGAATAAAATATTTGAAGGCAAACCAATGAACCTGGGATGCCATTTCTCGGGATGGCCTCTCCCTCACGAGGTCCATTGGTACAAGGATGGAGAACTAATCACAAACGGAACAGAAGGTATTTATCACTCAGAGGACGAGAAAGAGCAGAATGGAGAGACAACTCTCCGGAGCACACTTCATCTTCCGTCGGGACATGAGGAGCAGGAAGGATTCTACAATTGCAGTGCAAGCAACAGTATTCGAAGCACCTCTTATGAGATACAGATGATATATCAATGTAACTAAAACTATTTATTTCTTGCAAAGTTAACAATGTTTCTCGTCAATAACAATCTCGCTATTATCTCCTGACTGGGTCTCTGAAGGAGCAACATAAATTTTTAAATTTTGTAATTCAAGTACGCCGATAGCCTCGAAGCCTGAACTTCCAACTAAAGGTGACCAAATGATTAGAAGTAACAATGAAATAGTGTTTAATAAAGATTTATTTTCATTCAAGATAAAGCATAGAAATGCATCAAAAAGCTTAAGAGCAGCTTGCTCTAACGGTCACCTATACCTATGCAGGATAGAAAAATTCGCTTTTCTCAAACTTTGTCAGGAAGAAGCTTCTTATTAACTTATTTCAAAACAGTAACTTTGTGGTTTGGATTTTTATTTTCTTGTTTAGAAAGCCTTCGGTATTTTGCCCCGAAAAGAGCAATACTCGACCCAAAATTACACTTTTTACGAGCGCTAGAAAGCCAAAATAATAAGTGTAGCTGGAAACGCTGACCCATAGTACTAAAATATCATCCTTATCAGTTGTTTAGGGTTGTCAAATTCGCATGAAATTTAAACCTGAATTTTTAGCAAATTTGCAGAATTTTACGCTTCGACGATGTTGCGTCACGTCAAAATTTAGGTCAATTTCCTGGACCAGAAAGTCAATCTGGTACTTGGATTTACCCGCCCAGACAATTTTTCTGGTTAAAAGCATCCGTTAAGCTTAATCTGGTCCAGGTGTCGTGTTTATTATCGTTTTTTCTTTATTACTTTTTTTGTTACTTTTCACTATATTAACTATTACTTAGACAGGTAGTTTCCCCAGTAAGGGTGATTGTGAAGTGCAAAATATCGGCAATCATGGCCTGTAGGGCGATTTCGCATCCTGAAAGTTCAATTTGAAGGGAGCCTTCTGAAGTTGCTGGCAGTTTCTCTGCCGGTTTAACACTCACTGTGAAGTCACTATGACCTCAATAATCTGACTGAGATTATTTCTTGATGCAGGTATCTCAAAAAAAATTCCAACCGTTACCTCATCGGAGATTGCTGCAAACATATCTTCTAACGTCATCCTGTCATGCAGGATTGACTATGATGACTATTGTCCACAAGAATTGCTTTGGAAGTTCAACGACAAACCGGAACCCCTGCCCGAAAGCGGTAAAAAGTATAACGTGGAACTGAAAGACACGAACACCAAATGCCAGAAAGAATTCATCCTCTCTATTTTTGACGTCACGGAAAGTGACAATGGGACATACAGTTGCCACTGGTTGTGCGATTACGAAAACGCTACAAGAGCTGCCATTGATTTGAAAGTAGTTGATGACCTGCAGACAGGTAAGAATTTCCTCCATTTTTGTTTTGCAACTAAATGAGTGTCATAATTAGTTTAAACTTGGGTCTGTTATTTTGGGCAGTGTAAAAAGTCTGACAGTTTTAGATCATGCTAAAGCAAAGTTACTAACGGCCCCGCGGGGTTACTTTGGGAATTTCTGGGTGGGGATGTGCCGCTGGGACCCTGGAACCCTTAGCCTATACCAGAGCTAGTTCAGCTGAATCTTCAACCAACCAGTCAGTTTTTTGAAAAATGATACCCTATTCTAGACCCAAACGTTCTAATTTATTTACCCTATCCTAGAGTAAACTGCTTGAAAACCATACCCTTCACAGCGGCACATACCTATATAGCCCATATATGGCAGTGCCCCCCCCCCCCCAACCGGGCTAACGGCACATCTGAGATGTCAGTGGTGCAGAAGTTAGTGATATGTGCGCTTGCCCAAACATCCGTGTAGCGATCGAAGAAAAAAAAGTGGTTTCTGTACGACAATGTTTTGGTGAGTGAGTTCCTGTTTCTTCAGTTTTACAACGGGTTTGGATTTTCAAGTGTTATAGACAATGTAAAAGCCCAAGTGTTACACAGAGATCACTTAAAGGCATTGAATGGGTGATTATTTCTCCACAAAGGCAAATGATATCGGTGGTCAACATGTATTAAAACTGACCGAACAAGACTTTAACAATCATCAAAGCGTGAAAGCTATCCGTCATGCTTTCTATGACTCTGAGTTTCAATTCGAAAAGACAAATCACAGCCAAGTCGAGAATGAACTTAGAAAGTTAAACTCTAGCAAAGCACCGGGATGGGACGAAATCTCGCCAAAAATCCTCAACTTAACTGCTGGAGCCATTGCAGCCCCGTTGATGGGGCTTTTTAACAATTGCATTAGTACGGGACAGTGGCCACGCGGCTGGAAGATGGGAGTGTGGACCCCAGTCTTTAAAAAGGATGACAGGACTAACTGCGCTAATTACCGACCCTTAACAGACCTAAACTCTGTAGCAAAAGTGTTCGAATCTCTGCTCAGTAAGCAAATCAGTGACAAGACTGACTCACAGATGTATAGCAAAATGTCGGCCTACAGGAAAATGCATTCCTGCGAGACCAATCTCATACGTGTGACAGAGGACTGGAAAAAAGCCATGGACAACAAGGAATGCGTGGCAGTCTTGTCAACGGACATGAGCAAGGCTTTCGACTCTCTACATCATACTCTCATGATAAAGAAACTTGAGGCGTATGGGTTCTCTCATACATCTCTAGAGCTTATGCGTTCCTATTTTCAAGAAAGAAAAAATCGACTCAAAATTAATGGTGTGACTAGTTCCTGGAGAGACCAGTCAAGGGGCTGTCCTCAAGGTTCATCGTTTGGACCGCTGCTCTGGAACCTGTTCCAAAACGATTTATCCCTAAATGTGCATACCAGCAATTTTTTTATGTACGCTGACGACCACCAGGTATATTTCAATGGAACACGCATCGAATTTGTATCTTCCTCCCTCAAGAATGAAACAAAAACTGTATCACAATGGTATAAGGCCAACCTTCTCCAAGCTAATCCGAACAAATACCAAATTCTAGTCATGGCACCTCAACGGGGAGACAAGAATGCAAAGGACACGTGTACCCTGACAATTGACGATCAACAAATTAGACCGACGAGGAACCTGAAGATACTTGGAATAAACATGGATGACGAACTCTCCTTCAGCGATCATGTCAGCGACATATGCAAGAAGGCCAGCCAAAAAGTGGGTGTGTTAGCAAGACTTCGTAATCTCATTTCATGTGAGACTAAGCTCCACTTATATCTAACTACAATAATCCCTAATTTAACATACTGCCACACATTTTGGCACTTCTGCAAAGCTTCTGACAGGCGCAAGCTTGAAAGAGTACAAGAACGCGCGCTAAGAATCATCTTTAACTCCAAGACAGACACCTACGATGCTCTTCTAAGCCGTGCAAAGTTACCCTCCCTTCATAATAGACGTCTTCAGGATATCGCGATCCTAATGTTCAGAGTGAAAAACGGCCTTGTACCTGACTACATAATAGCACTTTTTAAAAATTCGAACAAGGGCTATTCTCTTAGAAACGCTGACTTCGATCTGCCTCGTTTCTCTTCAGTTCGTTATGGAAAACACTCCATTAGATACTTTGGTCCTTACCTTTGGTCAAAACTGAGCGCAGTTGACAAAAATAGACTGACCATCGGTAACTTTAGAAAGAATATTAGAGACAAAGACCTCAGTGCTCTAATCGAGGATGCGTGTTCAAACTGTCTTATATGCACTTCTTAATTCTTGAACTACTCACTTAAATATCAATTTTTATTTCTCTCTTGTATTATATTGTATTTGTAATTTTAGAAACAGTTTTTAAATTATTTATCCTTATTTATTCATCCTAATCTTCAATACAGTAAATTATCGCATTTTTTTTTATTGTATACTGTAAATTTTAATATATTGTAAAGTAGTCTAGTGTACCCAATTAATTCTTAACTTCGTATTCTTAACTGTACATTTTAAATCTTAACCTACTGTAACGTAGTAGTGTCCCCAATTAGCTTCTGTAAGCTAAATACTTACCCTGACACTTAAATAAAGTTATTATTATTATTATCATTTGAAAGCTTCTCAGAACCGATCATTTACCGATTTAATACAAGTTCTGATCGTTCGTTCAAAGTAAACCAAATTTTCTAAAATATTTGCATTGCACATTTACAAAATTGATTTCATCTTCACTGTCACACGTTGGTATACATCTATTAACTTTCTATCGCGAATGTCGTTCCGTTAATGGCTACGCTTCTCACTGTCTATTCTATTGGAGATAGTGAGTAGCCTATATTAACAGTGTGTGGCAGTCAAAACGGCGGCCGCTTTTTTGCGTTTTCAAAGTAGCTGCGAAGAGAAATCAGATAAAGGTTTGAGTGCCTAGTAGATTTATACTAAAAATATTACATTATTCGCTCTTGATTTCTATCTCGAGCTAAGAGCGTAGGGAAGATGCGCTCGATGGAGATCAAATAACAGCTAGCTGGCATGTAAAGTAATCCCAAGTTGATGTTTGTACTTATTGCGTTATTTTTATTATTATTATTTCATTGCAATTCTTTAAGTCTAAACTGAGAACATGTTTTCTTTTTGTCTCGATCTGTCTATAATAGAAGAACGGGAATGCAACAACTAGCTTGTTACCCCAAATACGTTGTGTTCATAATCGTTTATTGTAATTTATTTCTCATTTTGTCGACAGGAGTTAGAGGCAGGTTTTAAAAGCATCTTGGATTATGCATTGAAGATGATGACCAGGGCCAGGATACATTTCCGAAGCAGCGTGGATTAGCTAATGTAGTAGGCTATAGTTATGTTATAGTCAAGTTGTCTGTTAGCCTGCGAACGCAGACGTATTTCCGGCCGTCGCTTGTCTCCGCCGGAAATAACGTCTGCGAACCCGAGCCAGGAAACGATTTCTGTGACGTAATTCCTGCGTCAAAGAAATCGTTTCCTGGCTCGGGTTCGCAGACGTTATTTTCGGCGGAGACAAGTGACAGCCGGAAATACATCTGCGTTCGCAGGCTAGTTGTCTGTGTGAAGATTCCTCGTTTTTTCTCCTCTAGCAATTTTAACCTTTAGACAACGAGAAACGGAAATTTAGAATTAGCAATAAAATAAACTTCGAAACAACGTCCATACTAAGAATTTGAAAACGCGACTTTATTTCTACGGCTAGGCCTATTGTCCACACTAATCCGTCACGAAAACGAAGCTTTTCCGGAAACGCTCTTCTAACCAGAGGACCGGAATTTGAAAACGCCGGCTTTTCGTTTTCGTGTGGACAGAAAACATTTTGAAGACGGAGCTTTTCGAAAACGATGGCGTCACGATATAAACCATCTGATCTCTTTGTCTGAGATATTTTCAAACACAAATCGAAATGACGAATGATTGTTGCGTTTTTAAATTCCTCCGGCTTAATGAGGACGGAAAACAGTTGATGCCTTTTCAGAGTGAAACCTTAGTTTTCAAATTCCTCCGGCGTAGCGTGGACGGATTGAGGTGTAGTGTGGACGGACTAAATCATGGATTTAGGTTAATTAGGTTTTGAACATTCCCCCACTTCAACACTGTCTTGAGAAGGACCCTACAGAACTAACCTATGAGGTCAAGAAATAACAAATGGGCGTAACATGAATACATAAAACAACAAATATTAACAAAGTTTAAATGTGCCGGGTATCGATGTGATGATCGTCCATTGTAATCTACTGCATTAAATATAATGAGTACAGATATAAGAGGCTAATAAATATTAGATTTTAAAGGTTAAGGGCTTAAATAATCACAGAAGGATTTCTTCTTATTTGCGACCTCATTTGTCAAAATATACTTCCAAATCATCAATACACATACCAGATAACTTTCCCATCTCCTCTACTCCAAAGAATTCGTCCAGTTTGCTGAAAGTTTAATTTGGCCAACAAGCCGCAATTTGTGACTGTTTTTTTTTTTCCTTCAGTAGCCAATTAACACAAAGCAACTTCAGTTTCTGTCGAGTTTCGGTAGAATTCTCCGACTAACACTGATGCAAATGCGGAAATTTCGTCCTCTAAAAACAAGTATTAGCTCGAGGGCTCATATCAAGTTTTATAGAAAACAAAATTTTCAAGAGCAGTTATTGACCCATAGGCCCGAGACATAAACACTCTATTGCTTGTTTTCTCTGTCATTCGGCAGAAAAACAAAGGCGAAACTATTGGATAAACGAAGACAAGAATTTGAAATATTACAGAAGGTTGATTGAAGGAAACCTGAAAATAGAAGTTTACTGAGATAGAGCAACACCAAAGAGATAATAATAAACCATAAAGGAA
The DNA here is from genome assembly GCF_042242905.1 of Orbicella faveolata. Taxonomy (NCBI): domain Eukaryota; kingdom Metazoa; phylum Cnidaria; class Anthozoa; order Scleractinia; family Merulinidae; genus Orbicella; species Orbicella faveolata. Next base: position 16,035,261 of record NW_028301540.1, read on the forward strand.
CAAGGACGGTTAAGAATGAAAAAATTTGGTTAATCTTTTCAAGAGGCGCAAACTGTGACGTAGCTTCAATAAATCGTAAAGTGATCATATTGCTAAAACTGACAGGATGAATCATTATCACGTAAAAAGCTACGTGGGAGCCTTCTCGCGGTCATTTTGATGTCTCGTGGTGGAAAAACTTTAACAAATCGAATGTGGTTTAGCGTGGTCTGTACTCTTATCGACAACGAGTATGCGTCATTACAGTAGTCAGAATGTTGTGGACTCACGAGGCGCAGCCTTCGAACTGAATTTCCGAGCTGACTTTGTATATTGTTCCACTGTTGCGCCGTTTGACCAATGTTCCGGTAAGAGTGCAGAGATAAAGCTTTCAATTAATTTTAAGTCGAAGAACACAGAGAATGCGTACAACAGATAGCGTTTATTGCTTTATAATTGAGCTAATGGTAATGTCAACAACTGCTACGGTTGGACTATTGCACATGTACTTTCATCGAAATTTAATGAGCTCAACTAATCTGAGCTCAACTCAGCTCAACTAAACTAAACTAAACTAAATTAAACTAAACTAAACTAAACTAAACTAAACTAAACTAAACTAAACCAAACTAAACTAAAATAAACTAACCTAAAATGAACTAGACTAAGCTAAACTAAACTAAACTAAACTGAACTAAAATAAACTAACCTGTAATAAACTAAACTAAACTAAACTAAGCTAAACTAAACTAAACTAAATTAAAGTAAATTAAACTAATGCTAAACAAAACACAGCTAAACTCAACCAGACTAAACTACTAAGACGATGTTACTGCCTCTCGAAATTTTTATCATTATTAAAATTTATGCGAGCCTGCAATTATTCAAGGTGAACGATGGCTTAATTATGTTAATTGTTTAGTATTTGTTGTTGCTACATTTACAAATGTTTATGCAAATGTTTTAACAAAAAACCTGAGCTTTATCTCAGCCTTTATGATATCCTTTGAACCATTCATTTTTACTTATTTAAGCTTCGCTATTAATGATTGAAGAATGGTTTTCGAGATATTGCTTTTCCAGCTTAAGGGTCCATTAACCGATTCATGCGCGCGCTCGCGCGCATTGCTAAGGAGGTGAAATTTCACTTCCGGTCACTTACGTCAGCCTGAGCACGGAAAATAAAAGCAACTCAAAAGCTTGCAAATTCGCATACATTTTAGATGTTTTTCTTTGTGTTTCACAAAATGCAAAGCAAAAAAAGTACAAGCAAAGACAAAATAAGAGAAAGACAGAAAAACAAGAACAATAGAAAGAGAAAAACTAACTCCGTGTGGTTTTTTGTGATCTCACCGAAGTGCGCTGGTAGTGTAAATTGCGCACGCGCTGATAGGGTAACTTCCAATAGACATCGGGCGCACTTCCGGTTTCTTTAAATGCTAAAGGAAACGCGGTTTTTCATTAAATCCAGCCATTTTCGACGATTTTCGATTAAAGCCAACGTTGGCAACATAGCTATGCATTCCTTTTTCGAAATCATGCTTTTTTCAGAAAATTACGAATTTTTCAATATTTTGAAATGCTCTCAAAATCTGACCTTTTAGAAATGAAACAAAATCGATGCATAGCGTAATGAGGATTTAAATTAAAATATTAAATCAAAGAAAAAAATCCCGAGAAAGAAATTTGCCTGGGAGCCTTTGCATTTTTCCTGTATTAGTCACATGACCATGGACGTGGCCTGATGACGTCATCACTAGTGTTACTGTTAAAGTTGAAACACATGAAATAACTCTGAACTAACTAAAAATGAGGAGGTTAGATGAGACTGAATTTTCCTTAGCAACGGCTCGAAAAGATCGGTTAATGGGCCCTTAATCAAGAGAAATACTGTCTAAAAGAGTGTAGATTTTTCTTGTAGATTTTATGGAGTTGGGAATACCGTTTAGTCGTCCTCTGATCTATATTATTCGATTTCATGAAAGAAAATCGGGGACTAAAAAATACTTGCCATTACTAAGTTACTGTTACGTTTGCCAATGATGCAAAGTTTCGATTCTCACGAGCGAAAGGCTTTCCAACCTTTCCTAGCATCTATTTGCCTGACTGTAATGACGTCAGACTTCTTTGTACTACTTTAGCATTACTGTATTCCCTGTTAATCAGTGTAACAATTCATCATCCTAATGAAAAAAAAAAAATTAAAATTATACAGTCTAGAAAATTCATCTGCGAAAATCAGGCGCAGGTTCAGAATTTAACTATAACTTTAACTATATGCCCTTTAAGCAGTGTGACCATTTATCAACCTGATGGAACAAAAAAATAAAAAATAAATATTATACAGCCTAGAAAAGGGAACCGAGGGAATAGCACGGCACAAAACCGATGTTTGAAAGACAAAGCACGCATAACGGGAAACGAGGGAAAAGCGTTGCACAAACCCGATGTCCGTGAGGCAAAGCACGCATACAAAAAACATATAACACCTGCAAATTAGAAGAGATTCCAGGGAAAGGCACTATACAAAACCGGCGTTTGTGAGGCAAAGCACACATACAAAAACATTCCTGAATATGGCAAAACCTGAAAAATTAGAAGGAAGTCGAGGGAAAGGTACTGCACAAACCCGGCGTTTGCGAGGCAAAGCACTCATAAAATAATAAACAGTTCTGCAACTTCACAGCAAAAGCTTGAAAATACTTAAAGAGAGTATGGGAATGGAATACAATGGATAAAAGCCAGGCAACGGAGTAAGGGACAATACGAGTGAAAAAAAAACAAGCTGGTAAACGACTAAAAGCAACAAACTACAAGAAAAAGTTCTGTACCAGTAAGTGTGCTGTATTTGGGTTTCCATTAACTGGACCTACTGTACGCATTTAGGTCAGTTGAAGAAATCAGGAACAGTGCAAGTAGCATGGACGAGACCTTGATCATCCGGCAGGGGGTATAACATGTAAGGTTACGAAGCGAAGGATTCTTACGCGAACTGAACTGAAATGTAGAACTCTTATTTATACTCGCTTAGTAAGGGACTGACACGAATAGTACTTACATCTTGAGCGATGATACATCTAACTTTTAAACACTAGAGGTCAATTTGCCTTGTGATATCTCACGTAATATTTTCTCCTCCCAATCTTGTTTCCTCTTGTGTTTGTCAAAGTCCAGCAGGCGTTTCTTTCTCAAAGCGGCAGGTAATTTCTTTTTCTTCAAGTTCTTGATCATCACAAAAATTAGTGACGAATCTCCCGCGTCCGCGCCCCTCTGTACAGCCATGTGCAGCTCCTCTCGACAAAAGTTGCTGGCGAGGTAATTCTCAGACAAAACAATCAACACTTGACGGCTGCCGTACACACTGTCGGCCATGTTCTGGACGATGGGTATTCCAATTTCAAAGTCCCGGCTGTGGATGCTGTAGTCAATCGAGTGCTTTTCAAGAATTGAGATGAGATTGTCAGTGACCCAACCAAAGTCCTTTGAACTGTAGCTGATAAACAGTCTGTTTATGAGATCCTCTTCGCGGAGACCAGCTACCAAGGATAAAAACAAAACAAGAATAACAAGTAGACCAAGGCACATTTCTTCAGATCTGGCCTGCAGGTTGCGTGGACAACTGAAATTGAAAATGAACCGGCTTCGCAAGCATTTAGTGGCCTAAAGACGGCGGCACTCGGGAAGATGCAGCTAATATAAAGTTTGACTGTTTAGGACAATCTTCGTAAAAACTTGGTACTGCTCAAACAGAGGTTACATAATTAATAAATTTCAAACGAGTTTTTAAGTTGTAAAACTTAAAAGCGTTTGGTTAACGTCGCATATGCTAATTGTACATCATTGCTAAATTAGTCCCAATGAAGCTTGCTCCCCGACTACCACAAAAGGCCACAAATGATCAGACGAGTCAGCAACTTACGTTTTCGCATGTTATATGATGATTTCCGTTTTTTCTTGACAACAAACCGAACAAATAACATCATCAAGAGGGCGACAATTGCGGCTGATGAAATGATGATCGGCTGGAGCCAATCTCTGCGACTTCCTGTGGAGCAAAGCGAAACGTTAAAAAAGGTTCAAACTACACCTCCCATCAGCGGACACCAAACTGCGGTCCCGGCGATTTCTCCTCTCCAACGCTATATTTTTAACCTCCCGTAAGCGGACACCTCTCCCAAGCGGACACGGACACGGAACAATATCAAGAAAATTCCTAACGAACTAGTTTCGGTTTAAATGGTTTGATCACGTACTGACCAAGATCAAAGCAGTGTTTGAGTCTGAAGAGTTATATGAATGTAACCTTTCAATAAGGTTTTTTTTCATTACCGTACATCAAATTTTTCCTTTTTTTAACTTTTCCTCGAGCCAGTCGCACGAAAATTTGTCTCCTTAAAATTTAAAACCGCGAAGCAAATGTAGCAAATCATATCCTGTCCTCTGTTTCGGAGTTCGCCAATTACCATGGTAACGAGGAAATTTCAAATACTCTACTCAGAGTGCCGGATATCTTAAGAGACCCTAAGATCAGGGAACCACAAAAGCAGACACTGATCAATAGCTTCTTTTTTACCTACATAAGGACACTGCGTTTGAAAAGGACAATCATGCAAATGTGCATAAATTGTGTACTTCTGCTGTTCTGTTCACCTCAAACGTATTGGCGATTGAGTATGTTACTGCTTACATATATTTAGCGGCAAGTCTTTTATTACTGACCCATAGTATTAAAATTGGTGTTAAATTTATGTATGTGTTATAGAAAAGCAACATCTAAAATCCCTGTAATGGATAATACAATAATATTACAAGTGGTATTGAGTACTTGTTCAGTCTGGTACATTATATGCCCTCTGGTGCATTTTTTTCTTTTTTCACCCTCCGGTAAGCGGACTCTTCCCGTGAGCGGACACTTAAACCTTAGTCCCGGGACTGTCCTCTTACAGGAGGTTCGACCGTACAAACACTTAAATTAAGTAATCGGCTGTGCTCCCTGAATCAGACAAAAATGGGGGGTTTTTATCCTACAATTCTCGTTAAATTGGTTAGATCCTGCTGAATGATAAGTATAAATGTTTTCTTTTTGTATTTTCTGTTATTGCGTTTTCCTTGATCTTACTTTGCTAACTTGATAAGCTTTCTCTTCTAAATGATCATATTTAGTTACGAATGTCTAAAAGTATGACTTTTCCACTCAAGCTTAGAACTAATGCATTTTAACTGAAAAGTTTTTAACGAAGAAGTTTGAACAAACAACTGTTGACGGACATTTCGTGACTACTTGCACATACCTGAATAAGTAGGAGAAACCAAAACTGAATTTGTCTGGCTGAAAATTGTGCTTGGTTCCGTCCCTGAAAATCAAGGTGAAACTGAGAGACTCACTCTTGCAAAGTTAAGGAGCGTGGTCTCGCTGTACGAGAAGCGAGGAAGCGAGGGAGCGAGGGAGCGAGGGAGCGAGGGAGCGAGGGAGCGAGGGAGCGAGGGAGCGAGGGAGCGAGGGAGCGAGGGAGCGAGGGAGCGAGGGAGCGAGGGAGCGAGGGAGCGAGGGAGCGAGGGAGCGAGGGAGCGAGGGAGCGAGGGAGCGAGGGAGCGAGGGAGCGAGGGAGCGAGGGAGCGAGGGAGCGAGGGAGCGAGGGAGCGAGGGAGCGAGGGAGCTAAGAGGCGAGGAGGCGAGGAAGCAAGGAAGCAAGGAAGCAAGGAAGCAAGGAAGCAAGGAAGCAAGTAACCTTACAAGCTAGCACGCCTGCAAACTAACAAGAAAGGAAGCAAGAAAGAAGGTAACTGATCTAGCCAGTAATTGACGAGACAGCCAGCTGTGATACAGGTAGATGCAGCCAGAAAATAACCTACAGCTACCAAGAAAGCCAATCAACCAAAGGACTGACAGCAGTCTACGTAACGAACCACCTGGACAGCGATCGAGTTTCAGTTCTTACGGGTTAATTTATATATGACTATCGTTACCATGACCCATACATTTAGGACAAAGCAAACAATTAGAGAAGTTATGTCGTATTTGACCCTAAATAATGTCTAACCTTTTGGTGCGAATACTTTCAAATCAATGACAGCTTTCAAATTGACACTTTCGCAGCGCCGGTGGCAACTGTATATCCCCTCATCATTTTCTGTCACGTTAAAAATAGACAGGAGCAGTTCTTTCTGGCATTTGGTGTGTGTATCTTTTAGTTCCACTTTATACTTTTTACCGCTTTCAGGCAAGGGTTCCGTATCGTTGTTAAACTTCCAAAGCAATTTTTGTGGATAACAGTCATCATAGTCAGAGTCAATCCAGCATGACAGGCTGACGTTAGAAGATATGTTTGCAGCAATCTCCGATGAGGTAACGGTTGGAATTTTTCCTGAGTTACCTGTATTAAACAATCTCAATCATTATTGAGGTCTTAGTTACTTCATAGTGAATGTTACCACGCAGAAAAAGTTCCTGCAACGTCAAAAGGCTCCCTTAAAATGTAACTTTCATGGTGCGTTATCGCCCTACAGGTCATGATTGATATTTTGCCCTTCAAAATGGTCCTTGCAGGAAACTACCTGCCTAAGTTAGATAGAATAAACAAAACCTTGATAAACATTCTGCTTCTTCGGCCATATCAATTGGAAAAGTGATAATAAAAAACAAACAGCGTTAATAAACATGTCACTTGACGTTCATACACCTTCAGAAGCGACGCCTATACCAATGCGAAATAATAAAACTTAATTAGAACAATATAAGACGTAACATAAGTGTCCAAGTGTCTAAAAATACGTTTTGACACTTAGTCGGTTTAATAAAGCCAGAGTTGGGCCTAACGACGGTGTGATAACTTACATTGATATATCATCTCTATCCTATAAGACGCGTTGTTTGAGATGCTGTTTCTAGCACTGCACTCGTAGGATCCTTCCTGCTCCTCACGTCCCGGCGGAAGATGAAGTGTGCTCCGGAGAGTTGTCTCTCCATTCTGCTCTTTCTCGTCCTCTGAGTGATAAATACCTTCTGTTCCGTTTGTGATTAGTTCTCCATCCTTGTACCAATGGACCTCGTGAGGGAGAGGCCATCCCGAGAAATGGCATCCCAGGTTCATTGGTTTGCCTTCAAATATTTTATTCGGTGAACTCGTGCCCCATTTTATTTCCAGGGAACCTAAGTGATAAGATATAGATAAGTCATTGAGTAAACCTTTGACTGAATATGAAAAAATATATTAAGTAGAATACGGTGTTGCTTATATCGAGTAGGTCGCGATATCTTCTTTCGATTTCACTTACATCTTTTCAATGTTTGTACCAGCTGTAACAACTGAGCGCTCATGTAATTTGGTCGGATTATGCCAACAGACTCACGAAATGATTGCTCAATTTGATTATAACATTGTTTTCCTGATAATGGCTTTTCCTTTTTACATAAACTAGTCAGATCGCTTTTGTTCAGCTTGTTCTATTTGTTATATTCTTGGTTTTTCATGACCATTAAAGCTGTGCTTAAAGCACTACTTTTGGAGGGGTTATAGTACCAGAGGGTCGTCATCTATAGTAATTAAATAACACAAATTTTATTTGAGTGTCAGATGTATTTGGCACTATTGCGCTAATTGGGAATACTTTAAATAAATAAACAAATATTTCAAATAGGACATAAACTTCGGGATTGCTAGCAGCAACGAAATAGATCGCTCCTGTCGTTGGTAGGGGGAGGGGGAGGTATGGTAAATGCCGTTATGTATGCAACTTTAGATCACCACAAACTTCATTCCAACTTATCCGTGAATTGGCTTGGCCTGTTTTTCATTTCTTGAGTTTCACTGATGCTTCTGTTTTATCGTAATATAAAGGATATAGACTCTCAGCCTACAAAGAAAGTCATGTGTATTTGCATAATTTGGTCACTCCTAGGTACACTACGACACGTTAAGTACCCGCTGACAATAAATCGATCCCAGAATTTTAGGGATTATCGATATACCGCTTATTTGCATAAGTCTTATCACCCCTATAACTCCTTCTAGCTAAGCAACCACTCGTTAAAAATTAAATCGAAAAACATTCAGTGGATTAGGTCAAGAAATTGTGGTGTTATAGAAGATTAACAAAGAAGATACCTCTCTAAGTTTTAGATGAATGCGTTGAGATGTTCGTCGAAATGTTTCGCACAGATTTATAGAGCTCACCCTGGAGCGTCACGCAAATTGGTGTCCCTTGGTAATACACCAATATGGCGGTCTTAAAACAGCGTTAACATCTGGTTATGAAGGCTACCTTTTTTTGGACCGTACAAACAAGCATTTATGTAAACACTTTTCTTACTACTTTAACTTGTCAATTGGCTAAAAATCACGAGATAATATATAATATTATATTTACTTTTTTTTCGACAAATGCGTTCGTAGATTTATGTCACGCACCGCCAAAACTCTGAAATTCAAAATGCGCTGGTTTCCAAACGAAGGGCACTATTCGATTGAAATTTGGTAAACAGATATAATTTCAGCAACTCTTATGCCAGATGAAGATAAAAATTTTAATGGGTCTTTAGTATTGGATTTCAGAGTTTGATGACGTCACGTGCAAAATCTTTATTGTACAAACGATCGTGAATGTTGGTTGGCACTACGCATGGAATTAAACGTACTTAGTAGCAGACATGATAAATACTTCATTTGAATGCAGCGGTTTCACTTAAAACAATACATGTAAAACAATACATGGCGCGAGTGAACGCTCTTAAGTGTCTAGTCTGTTCCAGTTAGTTCGCTGCATGTTATTCCTGTATCAGTTGTAATTTTGTTTTCAGCTACCGTGTTCATTCGTTAATAAATTGGTGTGGGAACACAGAATGGATTTCGTGCAATGTGCCTTTGCGACATCATCCAAATATGCAAAGGATTTCACGCGTATCTCAATATCGTACGAGAAATTTGACAGTTATCAGCTTGTTGCAGCCAATCAACGTCAATGGAGGTTTTAATTTAGTGCTTCTCGTGGGTTTGGCATCGGTCGAAGTCAAAACTGAAGATAAAAAATATAAAGAAAATGTCAGTGCAAAGTTAAAAAACTGGCTGAAATTTACGCTTATCTTGGATTATCAGTGCTTTCAACGACCGTGTTCTGACTGAAGCCACAACAAATAGCCAAAATTTTAAGCTACTTACATATTGTATTAATATCCCCTTAGGGAGATATTTATGCTATAATGCCCTATTTTATGTTTTATGAATAAGACGAACAAGTTCCACAGTTAACGGAATGTGGAATAACCTTAGAACACGGAAAAACGACTTGTGAACAGATATTAAATGTCGGTATATTTTGAAACGGTTTTATAGAGAAATGCCCCTAAAAATTCGAATCAGAATCGAAAATGAAAATATTTTTGAAACATCATAAGTCGATGAATATATATTATTGGAAGAAACATCACGAATGTCACTTTGTTCAAATTTCTAAATTCATTCTCATTGAAGTTGTATTTCATAAGCGGGCTTATTGCAGTTTTACCTATAAAACTTTATTACAAACGACAGAAGGAGTTGAAATTAATTAGCTCTTCATTCAGATCAATATTGAAATTAGAACCTGTTTACACTTTGCATGTCATAGACCTCTGTGGTTTCATAAATGATATATGTCCTCGCCAAGCAGCTTTAAACCAGGAAAGTCAGTATGAAACTTTATCGAAAACCGTACATAAAGTTACTGAATTCTCATGCCAAGAAATGGGTGGAGCAAAACTTTTACAAGAACTTTTAAAGGAAGAATACAGCTTAATACTGTGCCAGCTGTAGAGATAATAATAATACAGATGACTGATGTCACATTAATGTTAAATAATCAAAATAGCTTATCCCGAATACATTGAAATGAAGCGTTAATTTTAAGAAATAACAACTGGCATTATAGTTTTCAACGATCTGTGTAGTATGCGTTCGAGTCAATAGTCAGGTCTTAGTTGAGCGATTGTTAGAAAGGCGAATTTCAATCAGCCGAAAAAAATTCCGCATTGAATGGCTTGCGACTAGCGAAATGTTAAAGCAATCTTGTACTTACCCTTTTGTCTCAAACTAAAGAACAACACGTACAGCTCATATACAACTATTTCACTCCTGAGCTTGGAAAGCGTACTTGTTAACATAGACCCAACTTGGCATCTAAAGGAAAGTGCATGTTACCGCCGCAACAAAGTGACTCACTTTACATACCTTGTGTCATAAGAAGAGACAAAGAACTCAGCAAAAGGTATTTCACCAAAAAAAGGTGGAAGTTCTTCCGGGGGTAATGAGAAATTTTCATGTTTTCAATTCTAGCCCCGAGCTAACGATCGAGCACTAGCCGAAGCTTTTCTTATAGTACCCTCTGGCAGATGACTATATTTTATAGGCCCTCCCACGCAACGTCATGAATTTGTACACCGTCATTAATATGAGCCTTATTGTTCGAGTTATTTTGTTACTAATTTATGGCAACTAATTGCTTTACGCTTTAGATATGGCGAAATATCAGCAGAATGCTAATTACTTACGCGGGCATGAAGTTTCTCCATGTTTCAATTTTTTTTTTAAACATGTTTACAAGATTTAATATAGGCACCAGGCGCTTTCATCGACCTCGTTTTAACACGCACACCTCTATCATGAAGTACATGTTTACTTGCGATGTCTGTATATTGTTTACACAGTATAAAGGTGTAAAGAGCGGCGAACCTCTATTTTTTTTGCAGAATAACACCCACGAAACTCCACAGTGACTTCCATACGTGAAGAAAAGTGCATCCAAGGAAAATAAAGTACATTACAAGATCTCGTGTTTCTTCCCAAAGTAAACAGCGCCAATACGGACATCCAATGTGTTCATTAAAAGCTAGACTACTCTGTAGTCTGTTTATGAGTTACCAAGGTTAAAGGCATCACTCGTCATCTGAAGCACTAGTCAAATAATATTCAGTAAAGAACATAAAGCTTTGACCTGTTTGACGTAGAGCACGGAGCTGAAATGCACGGTTTTACAAGCTGAGCAAGCTAAAAGCTGCTGAATACAAAAGAAGATTATTTTTCGCTGATAAAACTGAAAGAAGATCAGGCCAATTTTGGCCAAAATTCAAACTTGGCTCCGGGGCGCGGGGAAATAAAACAAAATAAATTCTTTATTCATCCTTTCATCTTTATTTTAATTTTCGGAATCAAAATTAAGTTTTACTACAATCGAACTAAGACATTAATGCATTTACAACAAATGAACCGAAGTCAAGTTCCTGTCACACATTAACCCTCGCAAAATGAATATCGATGCCCTTGTGATTATATAATGGCGTCCTTGTCTGTTTGCTCCTTAGTAACTACATGCGTTGTAAGGTAAATTAAGCGGACGTGTGAATAAAAACGTCAACCATTTTAGATGACAAATGGTTTTGAGAACAGTTTGTTATTGGTGTCCATCTCTACTTTGAAACTTCATCACAAATGAAATCATAAGTAAACCTTTATTTTGCTCAGCATTGTTTATGTTCTCCCCTCAAGGTGAGATCAATTTCAGTTGTTTTGCCGTGAAAGCGGCTGTCATCGTCCTCACAAAGCACAGCACCGAGGAAGACTGAACTTCCAATCTGCCGTCGTTCACACACATCAAAGATATATTAGAGAACTCTTGTTGAATTAAACCCTGCAGTGAAACGTATTAAAACTGAAAATGACGTATGGAGTAACCTTGGCCCATATGAAAAGTCTCTTCTTTCCAACCCGTTTTACCATCATTTTAGTGACACGTAAAAAAACAAACGTTTTGTTCATTTTATTATTGATTTATCAGTCTGCCAATGTTTCTGAAAATGAAGTCTTTTTCTGGATCTGAATGATCATCATCGGAACATGTGAGCATGAAAATCATCGCGCGCGGCTCTTTCTGCTTCCGATGCTTTCAAGAGTGTATTTCAAAATCTAAAGTGATGATAAGAACGCTTGATCTGTAGGTTAACTCTTAAGCTTATCAGTATGATTTTTATTCTATCAAAGCAGCAGGTCTTTGTTGTGGTCTTTTGTTCCACGCCCCCGAAATGAACAGAAATTGAGAGACACGGAAAGTATTTTGGCGCCGCAAGTAATTCAAACCCGGCAATTTCTCTCGAATTCTTCTTACGAAGACCATCTCTGAAGTACGCCTCTAATGATATACCTCCACTGAAAGATATTTAATATCCCAATGGTCTAAACAAAAGCGTTTCTTTAAATTACATCTTGAAAAGGTTACGCAAGATATATTGATAAAAAAGCGCGTATAATTGCTACTACGGGTGACCACAAAATAGTCACATAACCACGTATTCGGTAAATTGTTATAGCTTGCGTAGGAAACCATGATGACAAACCCACTGAAAAAATAATTGTGAATTATCAGAAATCTTCGGTTCGAACGCCTTCAGTTAACTGCTGTTGCAAAGTGAAGGAGACAAACAAAACGCTCATCTCTCTGCGAAACAGTATTTTGCGAAAAATGTAGTTACATTCATAAAAATTAACAATATTTAGATCATGTAAATCCCATTGAAAGAAAATTGCCCTAAAATGCCCTAATAAGAGTGGAGTAGGCGAGCCAGCTAAGACACCCCATAAGAAAGCGCGCAGTGAAGTGGGCATATCTAATTTATTACTCGACGTAAACACAGAATTAGCAGGAGCTGTTAACGTAATGGTGCTGCAAAAGCTGATCGAAACGAGTGATTTTCTCTTTCGTTCTCCCAGACATCCATTCGTGTTTCTATAACTCGATAAAAACAAAAAAATGTTTTCTATTCTTTAAATGATGCTGGCACCAGCGTTACAAACATATTTCCCATTGCTTCATGCATCTGCAAGCCGGTCAGGAGTTTTGAATATTACCGCAAAGGAAGTACACACTGAAGAATACGTTTTCCCTGTCAGTCTCAATTAAAGACGGATGATTGGCAGTAAGATCGTCAGATTAGACCTTTAGCTTTTTTCTTTTTTTCTTCAAAACGATTTCCTCGTTGTTGTTCATGGGTTTCTTCGATGATAGAAATCAAATTGGAGAGTTAATTACTACTTTGCTTCGTAGGTTTTGTAATTTGAATGTTAAGTATTTTATGGAAATTCGATTAATCATCTCATATTTTATCAGAGCTGTCAGAGCTAGACTTGATAACCAAATCTCTTCCATTGCTTTAATCAGTCAGTTTATCGTTGCTATTCAGGGACAACCAACGACAGTTAACGCTTTCTTCTCAAATGTTTTAAAATTCTGTTTTTAGGCTATCTGGAGTGCTTTTAAAGCGGTCTGTTGGTGAATTTTAGGCTGCGTTATAAAATTTTTAAGTGGTCGATCATTCTGCTGCAACTTTTTAAGTCTTCTGGACCATTTCGTCTTATTACCTTTCAGTTCCGAAAATCATAGCCGATTTTTTCGTGGTACCTGAAACGACAATTTTTTAAAACGATCCGTTCATGAGTGCCCGTGACTATTTTAACTCTAACAAAGGAAAGTCTAAAATACAATGCTGACAGGTTTTTTGCTTCTTTTGCTCCTCCGGAGCCCAGCTCTGTCAGCGTTTGCAACCCAGCTGGAGGAATACTAATTAATGTTTTAATATATGCATTAATGATTGAACGCAAGGTGCAAAAGAAGACTCTTTTAAACGAGTTAAGAATTTCTAGAATTCTAGGAAAAGTAGCATTTGAATTCCACATAAAATAAAATCCTGTGAACACTTTGTCTGTTGTGTAGTATATCAGTGATGTCTAGTTCAGTGTTTTATTTAGACTGACTCAAAGGAGTATTTTGGTTCTGACGCCATCTGCCGTTCTTTATTAATGTCAGTTATTTTGATGTCACCGGTTTTAAATTTCAACTCTAGTAGACCCTACGTGCGTCGTAAGAACTAAATTAAATAATTTCGATCTCAACAACGGCGGAGCCTTGAGTTTTACACTCTAATTCCTGTTCCTTTTAGAAAGATAAATTTGACCTCTTAACTAATGAGCGTTCCTAGACGGGCAAAAGTTTTGAGCAGCAGAAATGCTCTCCACCATTTTTTTCTCGCCGTTCTTCACGCTGCCCAGATTGACTCAGCTGAACGCCAGGAACAAGCTATTAATGCTCTGACATTTTAGAATGTCTTGATGTTTTGAGTATTCTTTTTCTTTTTTAATATCTTATCTGAGGTACAATATTTGTCTACTTAGCACCTTAAAAAGAAAACCGATTCAACGTCAACTCGATTTCGAGAAGCAGTCGCCTGACTACTTTTTGCGGTCTTCACGTGATGAATTCAGCATTTCTACTGAGTTCGCTAACGTCACCGGCAGCTCTATAAAACTTCACCCTGACTCAGGAATACCTTTTCTTTCCTCTGAGGCTCAGAAGTTTTCTGAAGAGAAGGTTCGTGTTCTGTCGATATAACTGCCAGCAAGAGAGAATCAAGGGTAACCGAGTTAATCACTCATATAGGCCTCATTCTGAAGGTAATCTTCTAAGCAAATTTTAGATGTGACATCCAGTTCCCCTGCGGATAATGGCACACGCTCGTTACGTTGCCTAGTTGTTTTCTTGTATGGTGAAAATGCTTGTGAAGCCGCTTGGACTGTACACGTGAGCAAAATCCGCTTTCCAGTATTGACTATTTCTAGACCCTCCTGGCATTTGTCGGAAAACTGTGAGCTTTGAGGAACAGATAATGTCCAAGGACAAATACCTTAAAATTCCGAAAATAAGCCCCGGGGCTTATTTTTTTTCAAAGGAGCTTTTGAGGGGCTTATTTTTGAAAGGGACTTATATTTGGAGGGGCTTATTATAGTAGGGAAATTTGCGCTTCAAAATTGGCTGGGCTTATAATTGGAGGAAAATTTGTGTCAAAATTTTTGAAAGTGCAACTGGTAATATTAGGGTTTTGGCTAGAAATTCGTAACAAATTAATCACACTGAAAATGCCAAGTTCAAACATAACGGCAATGAACTTTATTAGAACGGAAATACAGTAAAAACGGCAACGTAGTTCAGGCTCAAAGTTCATGATAACTATGGAAGCTCATATCGTTCTTCATCAGTTTCCTCTGTGTCAGTGGCTTCAAGATCTCCCTCATCCGAGTCCCATGCGCAAAGATGGAACATCCTATCACCCCAAAGATAACATGTGAAAAGCGTAACGGAATCGAACTTCCTTGCAAATACTTTTTCTACGAACCGAAGGAACTCAAGGCGCGAGTGAAGAGCGAACTGCGTAAAAGACAATAAACTTCAACACTTGGTGACCACATTGCTTTAGTGCACGGAATCATTCTGTTATGACTAAGAAAAGGCTTCCTGATAATGGTAATTATGTGTAGTTTGCTTTGGTTTGTATAATTGAGGATAATTTCCAAATACAAGCCCCCGGGGGCATATATTCAGAGGGGCTTATTATAGGAGGTATTTTTGCGTTTCAGATTTGGGGGGCTTTTATACGGAGGGGCTTATACACGGAGGGGCTTATTTTCGGAATTTTACGGTATCGGAGCGTATTTTAGCGCCAAATGGAGGCTTGTTTGTTTATATAGTGCCCGTACGAGGAAAATGCCCGGATGGATAGTACTCGTCGATGAAAATCTTTTTTGTAAACAAGTGGGCTTATAGAAAATAAACAATTGGAATTGTATTAAGTGGGTTTTAGTCTGTTAACTTTTTCGAATTTTACATTTGGCTTTCACGGGTTTCATCTAAGAAAGTTGAAAATACATGTAATTCAATGATATTCAATATGGTATAACTAGCGTGTGGAAGAAAATTCAGTGGTGAACAATAAAGAGAATAGAGTGTTTATGTGTTGGAACTATCGGTCTGATAGTTGCCCCTTGGAGAGTTGATGTTCTTAAACTAGCATGTTAGCCCGAGAATCAAATATTGTTTTAAGAACATCAAATTTCCCGCGGGGGCAACTATCAGCCGATACTTGCTCTACAGAAACACTCTATTGTTTAAATATCCAACGCGCCCTCGTGGAATAATTGTTAAGTATGAGATGATTACCCTAGCAGTGACACAGGTATACTCTATGCCTCTGTCATTTAGCAGGCTAAAAGAAACACGTCATTTGTTATCCTTACCAAGTGAATATGTCACTTATCGAAATTCCACTTCTCACGCATGCGCTACTCCCCATCAGCGGGGAAAATTATCGGACGACAACCCAAATAAGGATGGTGAAGGGGAGTGCGTGATCACGTGAACGGGTAATCCTTACAGACAGAGAGCTTATAAAACAAGAGACACTCTTGTCACACTAAGTTTCCTGACGATGAAATTTATTGTGTAGAAATTGCATCCATCAATCATTTGAATTCGGCTGTTTAAAAAAGTTAAAACTAATCTATTTTATTACATTGCATTCTTAGCTTGTTAGAAAAGTACATTACAATTCATTGATAATTGTAAACTGTACAATTGATAATAGATTGTTAACTACAATTGGGTATTGTAAACAGCCGTCCAACCTTGCAATACAAAGCAGAACTGACCCTTTCACGTCCTTTGTAGGTCAAACCACTAAGCAGTGCAACAACAGCTATTACAGAATGCAAAATTGCACAAAAATTGTTAACTGTTACAGGTTGTGGAATTCATGGAGCAATTTATCCTAGGAAACTGTGTACGTGCTATAAATCGGCAGATGATTCAGACTCGATATCCACCGCTCACCAGCAGGTAATCGAGCCCAGTACCCACTCCGGCACTTGGCGCCGGGACCTGGAAGCAGACATCTGGAGATTAGGGCTGACCTGGAACCAGATAGAGAAAAGTCGAGGACAGAGATACCTGGAGGACCCTTGTCGGCGGCCCTTGCCCCAGGAGGGGTGGTGACTGTCCATCGTGACATTATGGATGAATTTGTAAAAGGTTAAGCATTTTTACATCCTTCGAGTTGTACATGTATGAGCAAAACAGTCGTGGAGATGTACAGTGATAAAAGAGCTGGAGAACATCAGGAAAACGTGGAAGAAGGCTGAAAAGATTGCAAAGAACAGAGTCCAGTGGAGAGCTATGGTGGAAGCCCTATGCCTCACAAGGGGCAAAGAGGTTAAACTTTTGTCAAGTAAGTCAGGTATCCTTCGAGTATGAAAGGGCACGGTAGATTCGCACTAATGGGTTATTGTAGTCTTCAAGGACTCTTTTTGGTCTTTCTCTTCATCGACAATTGGTACTTTGCATCGTCCACCAAAAAGCTGAAATGAAGAGAGTTTAATTACATTGGGAGTGTATAGCACAATATTCAAGATTATGTTACTTACCTTTAAGGCTCTTCATCAACAATCTCCTGTCTACATTCAAGATCTAGTAGCGTACTACCAACCTTCCAGAATCCTCCGATCATCACACTTATTACTTCTTAACCCCACGAATTTTCACCTGAAGACATATGGTTCTCGAGCTTTTGCTGTTTCCGCTCCTGAACTCTGGAACAGTCTACCTGTTTCTATCCGCTCATGTGACAATCTAAGTTCTTTTAAATCTAAACTCAAAACTCATCTTTTTAAGAAAACTTATTATTCTTAGCGATTTTTACTTTCTATTACTTTCTTAAATGCACATTTTTAATTATTAAGATTAGTACAGATCATTTTGGCGAATTGTACAGCGCCTAGAGCAGGCATGGATAGGCGCTATATAAATATTTATTTATTTATTATTATTTATTATTATGAACAATAAGGAAGAACTGAACAGTTTTAGTTTACCAACCTGTACCAGAAGTAACATAGTGGAGCAGTACCGAGATGCCATAAGGAATGTGCGTCAAATGTCCACAGAATTGGTGGGAAGTCTCCCAGCTGAAACAAAAATTCAATTCAATTAATCTGTGGATCAACAACAGCATTCTTATCTGTAAAAGTTCAAAAATAAAACGTAGCTTGGGAAGTCCTATTCAGCATGTTTTCTGTGATACATGCAACTGGTGGGGGAAACTTAAAGATTTAGTTGAAAACGTAACACAGTTATTGGGTGCAACGAACAATGGGTTCCTCATGCTGAGGCGGATCTAGGGGAGTAGTACGTTGAGAGGGCTACAACCCCCCCCCCCCCTCCCGTCCCTTCCTCTTTGAGTAGCATTTTTTTGGTCACTTCTATAAATGAATCATTTGCTTGAGGAATACAGCAAATGAACAATACAATACATTATTATATGGCTGTCTCACAAGGACTGGGAACTACCGAATTCACAAATTTGATTGGCTAAAATCGATATTGAAAGCGGTCTAAATTTTCCCATCTAGACCGGCTTCTAGACCGGTAATGTTTCGTGGTGAAACAAAAACTAAAACTAAAATGCAAAAGTATTGACTAGTTTCTTCTAACAATATTTATTTATGGAAGTGCCAAAAAGCCTGATGAGAAAAAAAGTAAAGAGGACGAACAAACTTTGGCAGAATTAAGTTCTGTGAGCAAGTACAAACCAGTTGCATTAAACGAATTAAATTGTTCTTGTTTGCCATGTAATAAACATCTTATTAACCGAGCTTAGTAGGTCTGTATGGTAGAATCACTGCATTCGGTCTGTACTCACGACCTCGGTAAAGATTTTCCAATACAGACCTCCTGCTCGGTTGATAAGAGCTAATTGCATAACTGGTACAATACCGGTGATGCTCAAAAACCCCAAACAAACAACAACATCAGCAACAACAAAAAAACCACTGAAAAACAAAAACAAAAACTGCGTAGCAATTTTAGAAAAAAAACAATCTACAAACACTGTATGTGTTATTAATACACGTACCTCAAGACCTAAAAGGAGGAAAACGCCGACGGTCACTACAGCACATTTCCAAACATAAGGTTGTTGTTGGTAATGCTGCAAAAGCGAAAATATTCAGATGATATCTTTACGGGCAATATATACTATCAACCTAATGTGGGAATAGTGAAGGAAAATGTAGAAAATGGCAGCGAGTCTTTGGGGTGAAAGAGTTTGACAAGGGCTCAATACACCCGAGTTTCCCCCCCCCCCCCCCTCTCCCGGCGGGGCCTATAGTGAACGGAGGTTCTGATTGCAAAAATTGAGTTCTCGCCAGAGTTTTCTATGATCTCATCATCAGCGAGGGATACACGTGGCGGGAAAGCGATTAGAAAAGCTACACATAAATATCTTAGTTTGTTATTGATTGTAAAGCCACACGTATGTTGTGACTGATTTCTTAATAAAGATGACGACGACGACGACGACGACTACTACTAATAGAATAATTTTCCTTTTGAAGGGCAACACTCGCATGACCGTGGTCTATCACGTCAAATCAAATGATGAGAGAGCCAATCAGATTTGGTCTGAGATCCCACAAAAAACACCCGGTGCTGAGTCGGTGCAAACTGCATCAAAGTTATAAAATCCTCTACTCTGAATAACTCACAATCTTTGTATGCCTGAAGCTTTTTACGTCACGGATATACATAGAGAATTTCTGCAGTTATCATTGGTATCCACCACTTTTGCTATTTCATGTTTTGGCTTGTCTGCCGTTTAACTGAAGTTTTCCTGCAAAATCAGTCCTCCACATTACCCTTCGAACTCGAACGAAATTCAAGTCAATGACATCATTGCAATGACTTTTTGTGCTTCACAGTTGTCTCTTTGAACGAAGGGTTAAGCAAATAACAAACCTGAACTTTCACTTACTGTTAAACACCAGCTCAACCAGCTGCATAAATTTGTGATACCTAAATGACAAATCAAATGAGTATCAAATAAGTATCAACACGAGAGACAGTGTTTCATCGGGATATTCAAACACCGAGAAGAGAGTTGAAAATATGATGCGCAGCAGGGTATTTTTAATTTGACGACATTCGAGGTGTTTGGATAATCAATGAAACACTGTCTTGAGTGTTTGATATATCGTCCCAATCGAAACAAAAACTAAGGAGTAAACTCGTCAAATCTATGCTATTTAAGACCGGGTATCCAAACCTCTTTCATGGTAAAGTTGCACAAAATATTTTGATTATATATATACAACTGGGTCGCTCATTGTCACAATTATTGGATTACATGCTTACTACATAATTTGTACAGCTCCAAAGGAGTGCCCTGTGCATTAAGAAGAAACCTAAATAGCTTTGAAGATCTCTTTCTCTATTGTTACCTTACATCACTTTAAGTATAAATAAACTTTCTGTTTGCATGTATCTTGGACAAGAGCGCAGAGTTCATGTTGTTGTATTCCTTTGCAAAAACCTTGCGCTACAATCAGCCTACTACCCAATGATTCTCTGGCCTACAGCTCGAATTTTGCAACGCAGTATGAAAATTTTCACTTCATGGGTTTAATTACAATTTACAACTGACCATGCAGCACAGCAGGTCGGAAGCGCAACTTGACCTTCAAAAAAAAAAATTGGCCTCGCAGACTTCTAGTCCAGTTTCATGGATCGTGCTGTGTCGAATACTTTAGCAATGATTTCTGTAAGTCTTAATTTCTTTTGTAAGACAAATAAAGTCTCGGGTAGAGACTAGAAAAAAAGATGCGTGTCTCGTCATCTCGCAAAGTCTGGAATTTGCCAAACGCCAGTCGGCAATTTTTTTACCGTTTAGCGATCGAGCATTTTCGAGAGCATTTAGACTGACTTTTTTCTTTTCAGACTATTTTGTTACTTCATAAAATTATAACCCTCAGTTCACATCATCCCAACTCACCTATTGTAACATTGAATTTCATGTTGTAACCATAATCAAAACGTACAAAGGCCAAGTAAAAAACGTGGTAACAGAAGAGGCAGCAGAAAGACAATCCAACGATAAAACAGCTGTAAAAAAAAAAAAAGAAGAAGACAAATACAGACATGCGCGAACAATTGTACTTAAGGTCATTCCTCACATTTGCATTGCGCATCCTTACTGCACATAATTTATGGCGTCATTAGCGCGGGCTCGTGCACGCGCACATTGAAAACATGACGGATTTGCCTTGATATTGAGCTCTGTCAGTTGAAAAATGGCTCTAGCTCACCAACGAGCACGGGCACCCCAATTTTTTTTCCAGTCATTGTAATCGACTAATCATAAGCTTTGCGTGAGAAAAGACTGATTTAATTTCTATTGCTGAAAATTGAATAAATAAGAAAAATAGCAGATACACTGTGGTCTTTTCTATTTTGCAGTCGGTAACCACGTCAAGAAATTTGGTTCAAATTTTTAATCAAGGATTTAGCTTTCTGTCTGAATCAAACTTAAAACGTTTATTTGTGTCCGACACATTGTATTGACTGTAGTTTAATGCGTGTTCTTATGAGTCCGGGCTCACAAAGATGTTACAATTACTGGGAATGTGTTCTTATGATAAGCATTAAATAATGCCAAAATGGGGCATTTTCAATGCCTCATTGCTCCTTAATGAGCATGGGCACCCCCCTTTTTTATTTCAAAATTGAAGTTATCATATGACAAATATTCAGTGGACAAAGTTTGAACAAAAATCTAATGTCACTTTTATTTCAGAGGAATTACCTTAACACATGTAAGCACCAAAGATTCAGTAAGGTCATTTTGTCACAGGCTTCATTTTCTCATATCAGCTGCTGACAAAAACTAAGTAATGCTGGTGAAATGTGAGAGTTGATAAACATCTCGAAATTGGCTAGAAATACACATATGCAGTAGGATTCGTAACTGAAACAGGCCTACACGCCTGTCCTACTCCAAAACTAAAACACGTGCAAGAAAGTGGCTCAAGAAGTTCTTGCACAGAAAGCCTGCACAGCCGACGACCGTGAGTCAGTGCAAAAAAAGTCCTAAGTTTGGGTTCCTGAATGGGTCGTGACGTCATGTCAGGAAGCGCTAAATCCCGCTAGTTCATGTCACTGTTGTCTCAGTACAATGGTGAGGAGTTGGACAGCTTTTAGCAGAAACAAACCGAAGTTGGCGAAGTACTGCGGGCGTCAAGCAATCTGAATAAAAACACGAAGCTTCGAGACGTTCCTGAAGTGATGTCAGTCCTCGCCAATCTTTCATCACGCGGTCAACTCCATTGGGCGCGGTCGAAGCGGGAACTTTAAAGCGTCGGAATCCAAATTTTTTTGTAAGAATACTTTTGTACGTGTTATAGAGATACTACAACCACAAAATCCCTGTTGGCTGTATAGACACTTTAAGGGATTCCACAACCTTTAAAGAATAATGTAAATATGAAACACAACTTTTAGAGAATAGATAGATGTACAACTATTACCCATTTGAGGCAAGAGTTTGGTGAACTTACCTCCGTTTATTTTCCAGTCCAATAAACCTGTTTAATAGAATACAGGTGCAAATGAATATGTTTCATACGTTTGAAGAAAGAAGAAAAATCTGTTTAACTTATTAAAAATGACAACCTAACAGTGTATCTAGCAAATGATCAGTGTTGAAAGCCCAAATAATTATGGCATGGCTGATCTTCTAGAATGACACAAAGTCCTGTCACAATTCGTTTCAGTAATTAGTAATAGCTACTCCATAATAAAGTCTGAGATACAAAAAGCGACATTTAACTTTTTGATGCACAAGAAAGCTGAATTTATGATTACATACTCCAGTCATGCATGAATGGTGGAGAAACTGTCTAGTAACATGTATTAAAAGAAATAATAAATAAAACATAGAGTTAATGTACCTCATTAGGCAAGCAAATAGTGAGTACATAACCATAGATGTGGCACAGAAGTAATCCATTTTCTGAAAATGCAGTATCACAATAATTAATATTTTTTGTCCTCAGCACTGCCAGCACTGAGGGTAAAAAATAACACATCAACTGGAACATTTAGTGTGTGATTTCAGTGTGAACTATGGTTCAAATTTGTTTCTGCATTAAAATTAATCAAACCAGTTTATTTTTAACTTACTTTGTCTCCTATTTATTACCACATGCTCGAAATCATGAAAAAAGCGATCAAACTGCATAGTTTATAATGATCAGAACAAATATTTTCAAAACAAAGACAAATTTTGAATGCATCACAGAGAAATGTTGAGTGAATGAAGCTGGAAGAGTGACTGCCACCAGAGGCAGTGGCAGGTTTAGTAAACAAAGTGCAGTCACTGATATCATTATCTCTAGAATCAAATTACCTCTGTCCAGTTTAGATCTCGTGTGTGAAAAACTGTTGACCAAAACCAACCGTTTATACAAACCTGAAAAAGAATCACATTTTTGTGTCTACTTGATAGTATTTTCAAGCAATTAATTCCACAAGAGAAAATGGGAAAATAAAGTAACAAAACTCTTGGGGAGCTTAATCCACTTCCACATAATATAGAGTAAATGAACAAGACCAACAATGCTCTCTCAGATTAGGGATGTTGGGATAATGCCTCAAGACTGGTGGGTTTAATCTCTACAGTGGTCTCGATTTCCGGCCACTGTTTGGGAAACAAGCCCACACTCTTCTCCTGAACTCATTCTTATCAGGGAGGAACAAGAAAGGATGGGAAAGAGTGGCAGAAATCAAACTTAACTGACTTAAGGTGATTCCTTAGTATTGCATTGCGCATCCCTACTGCGCACGATTTTCGCGTCATAAGTGCGCGCGCATGATCGTGTGCGCATACAAAACATAAGAGATTTCCCTCAAACTAAGCTCAATGGCGAAATAAATGCTCCTTTTCTATTAAACAAGCACGGTGACCCCTACTTTTTATTTCATAATTTCATTGAGAAAAATATCCTCAATAACTGAGAAAAAAATTAGCAGAAATCTATGGCTACTTGTTTTGGTAAATGAAATAAATACTACAGGGGGACACATGACAGGCCCAACAGCGCATGTCCAAATTATGTTTCCTTTAAAGGATAAAAAATGCAGGGTATTTGAAGACATTTTTTCTGGGCTGTAGATGAACAAACAATCAAAGAAAGTCAAACTCTGTGTGATATAACAAGCTGTATTGAAAAATAACTGAGTTTATTTGTTGCGCAAAAAAATGACCAAAAGTCACCTAAATAACCATATTTGTCAGCATTATGGCATGAAAACAAGCACAGTGACCCCGTCTTTTTACTATGTTTTTAATATCTCCTTGTCCTGTAACAACAGCATACAGGTACCAAGTTTCATCGGAAGTTGATGGCGGGTTCCTTAACTACAGAATCACCTTAAAGAAATTATAAATTTATTCAGTTAATCACAAACTTAACATGTAACCCATTTATTTTATAAGTACTGCACTCAACTAAATACCACTTCCAAATGAGCACCACACATGACAGACAAAACTATCAATAAGTGCCACCCTGGAGTACATGTAAGCCCTGTAACCCTTGAACAATAACACAGCACTTACTGGACACACCAGGGATCAAGAGTGGCGCTTGCATGTATTTCATGAGGGTTATTCCTCCCACCACCCAATGCAGATACTTCACTAAAACTGTGAAAGTGATAGTGGCATTGAAATTTGCTGCTGGTACAATGTACCATAAATGATAATGTTATATTTTGTAGACCTGACCCAAGGGACTCAGAAGGGTCAAATCAGAAGACGCCCTAAAAAACCCTAGCCTGGGCATGGCAAAAAAAGTAAAACAAACAAACAAACAAACAAATAAACAACAAAAAACAACAGTTCAACAACTGTACAACAGAAGAACAAAACAAGAACAAAAATATGGAGATTTGCAGAGTCATCTGACTCCATTATGTTTTATTTTTTCAACATGCTCTATCATTGCTTTAACATTGGCTCACTCAACCATACGTGCAGGGCGTTAAGAAAAATACAACAAAAAAGGTTACTGGAAAAATATCAAAAACAAAAAACAAAAAAAACTTCTCCTTGTTTATGAAAAAAAAGTCTTAACCTGTAATTTAGTCAGCATTGAAGACGTTTCCTTTCTTTTTTTCCAGGCAAGCAGATTGAACAAGCGAGCAGTCAAATTAGTGCACTAGGGGTGAGCAAAAACTGGAAGGAAGTGGGGAGGAGATGAGCGAAAAAAGGAGAAGAGGAGAGGTTTTTTGTGCCACCCCTTCCCCTTGCTCCTTATTTTTTGCACTCGCATACAAATTCATTCCCTCTGCAAGTTTTTGGAAATGAACACCCGCTATGCAGGCTACTTGCAATTGTAATTTAAATATTAATATAATAAATATGACAGTTACAGCCTTACCACAAGATTTACTTTCCAAACTGAGTACATGTTGTAGTCTGTGTTTGGTACAATTGATCTAAACATTCTCCAACCAAGGATATGTCCAATTCCATTAAAAATTGAAAATAATACTGAAGCAGGTTCTTGAATTCCAAGGAATCGTATAAATGGCCACTGAAATAGACAAAGGCACAATACATTTCCTGTCACTACATTGTAGCTTTGCATCATAATTTACCAGCTTTAATTTTGTGAAGCCAGTTACTTACTTTGCCATAAAATTGTTTGATTCGTTTATTGTTTCTCAGGTCACTTGCTGTGACGTTGTGCATACACTGATACTTGCATTCATCTGTACAATCCCACCAAAACACAGTCAAGTATATCGGCAGTTTGCCAGGGTATTCATCCAGACTGCATCCCTTGGAACATTGCCTCATACATATGAGAAACTGTTTACAAGTGTCTCCTCTTGAGCCTTTCACTGGGTTCCATAGCAAAGCAATTAAGAAAATACTGCTCTGTAAGTACATGAGGAAAGAGCTGAAAAACATTTTAAAAATTATTTCAGTACCTGAATTCAAATTAGAAAATCATTTACTGGAGTGCACAAACATGAAATCATGAAATCATCCTTGTGTAAGATGTTACTGCTTCATATCTGATCATCAAAACTAAGCTTACTTACTTGGATGTGTGCACCAAGCAATACCCATTACATTGTAAGCTCTCGTTTTCTTTTCTTTTCTTAATTTTCCCCAGCCTGTTTGCAGGCAGCAGTACTACATGACTTGTATTTCCATATTTCATACAACAAAGGTGATGTCTGCAACTCGAGAGCTGTTGCTAGTTGTGCTCTAGCAGCTTGCTGTTCACAGTTTAAGTGTCAATTTTTGTTCAAATTATGGTAATGAGTTAAACTGGTGCTGACTCTTAATTTCTGTTGTTCTTGTTTCTGAAGGAACTGTATGCTGTGCTTTTAAAAGGAGTTTGAATGAAGAACAGTATGTATGTAGGTTGTCTGTGCTGTATGGGGTTCTTCCCTTTAGATTTTATGGACCATCCTTATGACTTTTTTATATCATCTTTATTCTCATTATTATTGCTTTTGCCATCTTCTTTCTTTCTTTCTTTACATAGTTTTAGCCATTGAATTGCGATAAGCATCCCTTGACTATAGTGATAACAATGCTTACAAGTCATAAGTCTGCAAATGTGGTCCACTGTTTAACTGGCCAATTTATGTTTTGCTGCAAATTGTACATGTATATGGTTTGTTTAATCTTAACAGCACTTTACAGCACTTTACAGAGCTTAACAGCACTTCCCTGGAAGTTCCCTGTATCTGGTAATGCTTGACATTCTCCATAAATGTTGTTAATTAACTTTGTTCCAAGAGATAAGGAGAGCAATGCAGTGTTGGTAGGTATATGAAAGAGGTACCTTTTCTGTCTAAATTGTATACAAAAGGGTAAGGGGTCGGACCTCAGGGCAGAGCCTCCCTGTATAAATAGAGGATATTACACGGTGGCGAGAAGATATGAATTTTATGTTCTCGTGGCAAGAACAATATCTCACTCATTCGCTTCGCTCACTCGTGAGATATTGTTCTTGCCACGAGAACATAAAATTCATATCTTCGAGCCAACGTGTAATGTTCTTTTTATTATATGGAGAAACCAATTCAACAAAAGCAAAAGGCGGGAATCGTGACTTCATTGAACGATACGACACTCACAAAGGTGACATACGGAAAATATGCTACTCGGGTCCCGGATGAAGTGGCGTATGGAATCTACGAGTGGTTTAGTTCCCAGTAAAACACTCTTCTCCATATAATAAAACTTTGTATAGCACCCCCGCCTGCCCCACAACAATGAGGCGTCAGGTCATGTGTCATATTCCTTGATTGCTGGCCTATAAACATTGAATGGGGAGAAAACTGTGAGCGTTTAAGCACGTAATCACGTGACCAGTTACCATGGCAACTGGAAGTGCAAAGTACTTTTTGAACAGACTCAGTTTCAATTTGATACCTTATTACACATAACAAAAGTTGTAGCCTCAAGAATTCATCCATTCTATCACGTACAACGTAAGCATTAGGCTGCTTTCCGAGCAAAAATCCTTCTGCGTGTAAAGCCAAGAAGACATCTTGACTTGCTGGCGCATGGCGCTAGAAATCGACTAATCAGCTTGTTGTCCTTACCTCATTTTGGCTTTATTCTGTTGAAGATTAATTATGTCTCCAGCCCTTAATTAGTTCAAACCTTTCATGATAGCAGAATTACAGGATTCGTTTACAGAAAACCGTTGCAAATGAGCCGACGTAAACACGGAAAATATCCGAGTGTGCTTACACAACGTGGAGAGCTCTGTTGCTGGCCAGTTGGAACGATTTCTCGCGCCAGTCTCTTTGATTGCCAGGGGAAACGCCTGGCATTTATCTGCAGTATCAATGAGGATGGTCCACTTAGCAGACGGTTAGATGGCTTGTACTAGAGGTACAACGTCATTACTTTGTTTTTGGTCAAATTTCCAATTTCTCTTCAAGCCTGTGACACCTTGGTCAAGGTTGGTACTAAATAAATCGATTTGGGTCAATCGTAAATGAGCGTTTTAAGATCTGCTTGTTGATCAATGACTTGTGGCATGACGTAACAGCAATATATCTTGATAGTTGTGGACGATTTTTGTCAGCCTTCTTTCGATTATCAATAAAACCAAAACTTAAAGTAAAGGCGGTCTTATACTCGATAATTGTTGTGAGTTAAATAAGTTTTTTGAATCCTCCAAGCATAGGAAAGATTGATGAGTTCCAAAGATGTTTAGGTTCACTAAGCTTTAATCACGAAGCCATCAAGATGGCTGACTCACATGGTTAACAATCAAGATAGAAATCTTGCATCATGGGAAATCAGTTAATCAGCCTCGCAAGGCATGATAGCTTACAAGATCATGGCCAACTGGTACATTTGCCCACAATTCTTAGCGCACGAAAACCTGAACAATGCTCTTAAACAGCATTTAAAACATCCATCTAAAACCCTCAAACCTAGTATACACAATGTCATTTGGTAAATTTGAGATTTTGCAAGATGGGGAGACTAATATCTTTTGTTGTACTCTTTTTGTAACCTTTTGTTACCCTGGGTCTTCCTTAACCTTAGAAAAGCGAGAAAAGAAACTGAGAGTTCAAAAAGTGGTTGCAGAATAATTAGAGATGGCAAGAATACAAAATTAATTTGGATAAAATGCTGCAAGACTCTTATTTCTGAAGGATCATTTGTAGGCTTTAATTTACCCTTTGTTTATTGCTATTTTTTGCAGGCAGCTGTTATTTCACCCATTCTGCTACAAATCTATAAGTTCAGGTATGAGCTTAGTAAGATTGTGCTAAGTTATTGTACAGAGCACTTACTGTTTTGGGGGTATTAAATTGAAATAGTGCAATTTAGAACAATGCTCTTCTGTTCATACAGTACTTAGTTAACTATCTGATCTGTGGTACCATTGGAAACAGGCAAACTTTATTAGCCATTAGCAGTCAGCAGGTATTTCTAACTCCTTCCAAGCTGTTTCTTTGTTCCAGTTTTTAACCGTTTTGGTATTCCTGCCTGTTGTCTCTACATTGTTACTAAATTGGATGTTATCACATTTGCAAGTCAGAATGTTCTTTTTGCATAAATTTGTTCTATTGCTAGCTGCATATAAATTAGGCATCTGTTGATAGTCACCTTGCAAGTGTGTGCACTTTTGCAAAAGGCAAACAAATAGTGAGTAGTTACCAAAACTCGGGAAAAAGTTTCATTTAACGAAAAAAGCTCTCTGAGTAGCTTGTGTGGTGCACTTAGTGCTTCTGGTTTTCCCCTCTCCCTCCCCTTTGAATGCCTGCCACGCGGGCTACTCTATCGGGGAATTGTGCAAAGGCAAAGAGGAAGATTTCATGGCAATGGACATCAGATTTATCAGGAAAAAAGATTGGCAATCAAGGCTGATCAATGACTTATTTGGAAACATTTCCGTCATGTAGCAGATATATATCTGAGTGCAGATCTGATAACCCATAAAATAACCATGGCTAGTCTAGACTAGCCATTTCCAGAGATTGGAGCTCACTTGATTACATTGTAATTTGAGAGACAGGCTGTTAAAACAAAAAGTTCGTAATTGTATCAACAATTACTATAGAAATCTCCAGAAGAACTAAAGCATTTTTCCAAGTGCTAATGTGGAGATGTTTTACATGCTTGCTAGCAAGCAAGTGATAAAGTCGTTTCCTATAAATCACGTTTTGATAGTCAGTTTACCAAAGAGTTTGGAGAACCTGATGATCCTAGTGATCAGCTTAGGGTTGAGTGCAGTTAAATGATGATTACAATGGTGATTGCGACAACAGTGACGGATGAAGAAGAAGAAGAAGAAGAAGAAGAAGAAGAAGAAGAAGAAGAAGAAGAAGAAGAAGATGATGATGATGATGATGATGATGATGATGAAGAAGCAGATTGAGTACTCTGAGGGAACATCAGTAAGAGAAAAACCATGATAGTTTATATTTGACAAAGGAGAAGTAGATGTCTGGAACATGTTGGATGCAAAAGTTTCTCAAAGCACAGATTGATGACCTTACAAGGCATATTAAAAGGGATTGTCTCTTTGGTATACCACCAGGATTTAGTTATACTACATATATCTACATGACGTACACTAACTTGCAGATGCATTAATGTTTTTTCTTGTTTCAGGTTTCAGATATCCACGTCATCCCATGTCAGCAAATTCAAACAGCACTGTTCATAACAGCACACATCTGGAGAGGACAGAGAATTCACCAAGACAGGAGGTAATGATTAGCTCAGTAATATAAGCTTAGAGATTAATAAGCACATAATGACTGACTGCAGGGGAAACAGTGAGTGTTCTTTCCCCTAGACTCTTAATGTTCCTGAGGTGTCAAGCTGAGCTTGAGTTACTAACCAAAGTATCCATTAACATCTCATTGCGATCAGTTAAGATCCAGTTTCAAGCTAAGCATTCCTTTTGAGAATAAAAAATGAAAATAAAAAAATAAAAATAAAAACAGGGATTTCACAAAATGTCTTCACTCACATGTTACATACAATGTGCAAGCACACTTCGTTATTGATATTCTCTGCATCAATTTCTTTGCTTGTAGTCACTATCTTCAGCTACTGTAACAGAAATCACTCAGCTTTCAGAGACTGTTAAAGGGCTTTGCTTGAAAGTAGAGGATAACAGATTTAAATTCAAACCAGGACAATGGTAAGCACCTTTAATATTAGTGACATCAGTTAAAATTCAGAACTGGCAGGCATGATAACGTAATGGTTAATGCGCTGACTCCGGATCAAACAGACCAGGTTTGAACTCTATCAGAAGTCATGCATTGTGTTGTGTTCTTGGGCAAGACTCTTCACTCTCACATTGCCATTCTTCACTCAGGTGTATAATGCAGAGACATTTTCTAGCTACCTGTTGTGTTACAATTAAAAGCTTGTAAAGGGAGTGAAAATAAATTAGGCCAAAGGCGAACTTTTCAAGATGCGCCATCTCTCGCATAAGTAAACTTACAACGTTTTAAAGATATTTTGTTGGATGTTAAGCGTGATGTTTGAAGTTCATTTGGAAGCGCAGTGGCATCATGGTTAGTGCACTTGTCTCCAGACTGAGTGGTCCGGGTTCAAGTCCTAGCTGGGGTCATTGTGTTGTGTTCTTGGGCAAGACACTTTACTCCCACAGTGCCTCTCTCCACCCAGGTGTATAAATGGTTACCGGCAATCTTTTAAATGCTGGGGGTAACCAGCATCCCATCCAGGGGGGGGAGTAGAAATACTCCTAGACGCTTTGTGCTACAGAAACTGGGATAAGCCCCGGCCTGATGCGCTACTGGCTCAGTTGCAGACTTAACCTTACAAGTGTGTTACATGTTTGTTGTAAGTTGCAAAAACAAGTTGTGCAAGTGGGCACAAGTTGAAGTTTGTGCAACAAGTTGTTGGTGGTTAGTTGGTAATACCCTCATTAATGCTTGTCAACCTTCTTATTAATGCAACATCTATGTGTGACAATTAAGTTGCAACAAAATTTTGTCCATATTACTATTTAGGAAAACCTCACAAAATCCTGAAGGGCTACCTGCACCTCTGATAGACTAATATTACAGGGGACTCGTAACAACATAACTTCAAGCTACAATGCTTTACTGGGGATCACAAATTTCTCATGATGACATCAGACAAGCAAATTTTGCCATTAAGCCTCGCTTTGAAAATGCAAATTGCAAATTTTATTGTGGACAAATTTCCAAAGCAGCAAAGATGAAAAGATTGCCTGTGTGAAAACACCATGAAGGTGCCTGTGTTTTGAGAAAGTTTTGCACAAGCAAGGCTTCGTGGTGAATTTCGGGTGTGTGACATAATCATGCATAAGTTAGACCTATTTCAGTCTTGAAAGTTTACTTACTTAACGGTTGAATTGTGAACATCAATTTTTAATGTATGCTTGATAGCATTATTTTCTTTCTTTCTTTTTGGACCAGGGTTGATTTCTTTATTCCTGGTCTAGCCACTGTGGGTGGATTTTCGATCTGTTCCAGTCCCAGAGAACTCAAGGAGTCCAGCACTATAGAGCTTGCTGTGAAACACAGTCAACACCCCCCAGCACTCTGGGTTCATACTAAGGTTTGCATTTATAACATGTCTTCTAGAGCACAAGTGTACTTTGTATGCTTTAACCCATTGACACCTGGAGATTTTTGGCAAAAACACATTTTTTTGGACGTTTTGGACATTGTTTCAGCATGGATATCAGCTAAAGTAGCTCCAGTCTACCTGAGAAGGCATTTGCAACAATTGACAGCATGCCTTTCTTTTCCTTAACATCGTGTTTAATGACACTTTTTGCTGGGGCACGCACACAAATCAAAATTTTTCAGGTTTCGTTTTTTGCCTTTCATTTTTCTCCTGTTCTTCTCTTTTTGCTTCAGTTGTTGACCTTCTACTGGGTTGCTTCCAGTTCAAGAATTCCCAAGAAAGCATTATCGAGGCGGGAAATTCTTACCATGGAGTAGCCAAGTGTAGTTGAGGGAAATTTTCCTCCGAGTTTTTCGCTCAAATTTCTAAGCACTTTCATGCATTTTTCATGCTCAGTTGACCCAGTCACTCTGATCTGGGTATGGCAGGAAAGATATTTTTCTCCTGCAGAACTTGAGTATTTATAGGTGATTCCAATTTTCCTCAAAGAAAAAAAATTATCTAACTACTGCTAAATACATTAATATCGATTTATACTGTACTGTTTAACGTTTTTTGCACATTGTTACAGTCACATGATTGTTTTGTTGTCAGTATTGTTCTGAAATTCATTTTCTATCTATTTATCTTACACTGAAATCTTTGCAGTAAGCATTGGGCTGGTACCCAGCGTGATCAATCGATGAAACTGATAATCGATAACAATCGATGGCAATCGATATCAATCGATAACAATTAATCGATTGAAATCGGAAATCAATGACCAATCGATGGCCAAAAAATTTGCGTTTTTTAATTGCCATCGATTGTCATCGATTGTCATCGATTACCATATCTTTTGGGGAGGTAAAAAAATGATTTGACAGGAGAAATATGGTGACATGTAATTGTGAAGATCATCGTTACCATCAACAATAGTAACAATAACTTATTTGATCTCTCTAAATGCGGGTATAATGCAAGAAAATTAACATTGTTAACACAAACTAAACTGGGATGAAAATGTTCGTACTCTTTCAAGTTACAACAGAAACCTACGGTTTAAAGTTTTCTGGTTACTGGTGACTCGAGCTTGTGATTATCAATTGGTCATCGATTGATCACGCCGGGGCTGGTAGTATTATTGAAAATGCTTGTATTTACTTACAGTGTTGTGTTGGCAGTAAGGTTCATATGAGAGTTGGAGGAAACTTTTATTTCGATCCAAAACCTGATGATTCCTGTCCTGACCTGCTTCTTATTGCTGGTGGTGTTGGTATAAACCCAGTATATTCCATTGTACGACATGTTGCTGACATCTCCCCGTATCAACACACTGGAAAAACCGTGCTACTATTCAGTGCACAGAACCAAGATGAACTGCTCTTCAAGGTACACCAGCTGTGATTAATGAGAGGCTTTTGTTTTGCTGTTTAAAAGGTTTCTATGTCTTCAAAGTTTCCAATAATTTAATATTACTGGCTTCCAAATCTTGCAGTTTTTCTTTATTAAACTATATTAATTTTTGACGTTTTATGAGAGCGTCTTTTGCAATTGAATATATAGTATTTTTATTACATGGTTAACTGGTCCACGATGAAATGGAAAATTCTGAAGGTTCGTAACCTTGCACAAATTCAGAAGAAAACAGTGTGTTGTTAGGTACAAGTCTCTTCCTTCATGTGTAGCGTGCAATGGCAGTTTAGCTTTCATCAAAGTGACCTGAAAAATGATCGCAGGGACGTAATAACATATCAGCAGAATTTTGAAACAGCCATTATAATAGATACTTTATTGAACTAGCTGGTTCGGTCTGTATTGGGGAATATTGTTCTGGTTCTTTTTGGTTACTTTTTTGCAAATTTGAGGACTTCGCTGCTTGGTCCTTAAGATACAGTAAACTAAAAAGAACTCGACCATTGTGAAAAGTGAACTGATCAACATGACATGAGCATGGGACAAAGAGAAAATCTGAGTCCCTGACAGGAATTGAACCCATGACCTCCCGAACACCGGGTGGGCACTCTATCCACTGAGCTCTATCCACTGGGTTCAGTTAAATGACCTTGCTCTCCATGAGTTCTCGTAGCTCAGTGGATAGAGTGTCCGCGGGTTGCTCGGGAGGTCATGGGTTCGATTCCTGTCGGGGACTCAGATTTTTTCTTTTTTCCACGCTCGTGTCATGTTGATCAGTTCACTTTTCACATTTCATTACCGAGCTTAAAATTCACCATCTTTATTCACTTATCACAACTCGACCATTATTTCCACAATGCAGTCCGTAAGTGAATGTAACTGAACTAGCGTGAGGTCACCTCACGCCAGTTCAGTTACATTCACTTATGAAATAAAGAATGGTATGTAGCAGCCAAAGAGCTAGTCTAAGTCCCAGAGTTCAGTTCCTTTTTTCAGGGTTTGAACTGTGAGGGGCGAGGTTGTGAAACCGAGTCTCAACAGTTGTGAAGGAAGATACTGTGAAACTCATCAGGCATCACCTGTATACGATGTAAAAACATGACATTAATGAATTAAAATTCAATTACCTTTCAATATGTACTAGCCTGCTAACAGGCTCCTGTTGGGTTACACTTGTAGTGAACTAACATACGCACTGTGTATCAATGTACCAACTAAGGTATGAAGCTACAGAGAACTTACATGTTCACCAACTTCACTCACACTGCGATAGAATTTAACTATTCTCCTTCTCCTTCGCAGGAATCATTGATGGAAATTTCCAGAAAGTGTCCCTCAATACTTTGCAGATACTTTGTCACAAAGCGGGAAAATGAAAATTGTAAAACTGGAGCAGGAAGCACACAAATAATATGTAGGTCCAACACTGGAGTTACCGTACTGCTTATTTCCAATCTTTCTAATTAGCGGGATAGTGCGATCTACATGTATGTACACTGACTATAGCGTCACTTCAAACCTTAAATGAGGTTGAGTTATTTTATTTCTATGTGCAGTGGAACCCCAATAAATTGAACCCCTTTATACCAAAAACCCCGGTTTACATAACGATATTCTTTAGCCCAGCCAAAGTTACAGCGATTTGAAACCGAACTGAACTCCGGTATAACAAGAACATTTTTTTAGTCCCTCAGCCGTTCGTTATATCGGAGGTTTCTGACTTTTGTGTGATCATCAAACGCAGTTGTTTGGAATTATATGTCGAAAGTACTTTTATTTTTTTCTTTCTCTGCTTAAGCTCTGACCCAGCTCCGATAACATTTACTCGCGGAAAGCTCGCGCGATTCGCTCTAACCAATCAAAGAAAACATTCTGTATTTTCAACCAATCCGCGACGATACCAAAACCAATGGTAACTTGGCTTGCCCATGTCTTCCCGCGCTTGGCACGGGCTGGTAGTAATTTTGTCTCTTTTCTTTGAGTTTTAATTGGTCTATTCCGTTACACATTTGTATATAAAAGCGTAAGCCAAAGTAATCGTATCTAGCAATCATAGCAGGCACCGACAATAATATGAACCACCTAATATGACGCACCTTATGGGTGTATCATTTCATTTATTTCATTTATTAGGCACTACATGAAAATGAAGAGAAGACTACCTTCTTTGGCGATTTATTCATAATACGGTCTAGTTATGAAAGTATGTGGCAGGGGTACCTTTTTCAATTGAAGGTATACGAAAGGGGTACTTTCTCTGCCAAAATGGTATACAAAAGGGCAAGGGCTTGGACCTGGTGGCAAAGCCTCCCTGTATAGAACTTTGTAGAGTACTCCCGGAGCCAAGTCACGATTGGTTTCGTTTAAATTCCTGTCTGTCTTTTTAAAGGGTATTTTCCTTTGATTGATCGGAGAACTTTACGCCATTCGTTCTTTGAACAGGGTCGCAATCTCTATTTTCTCGACGCGAAAAAGTGCCCTTCCAGATCTGATCTCTCGCAATCTCATTCCCAGAGTCTTCGTTCCCCTTGACCAGCGGTCGGAAAACGAGAGCTCTGGGAGCAACCATTTTGAAATAACTGAATTCTGGTGATTCTGCCTATCCGGTTTCACTGCGCAGTCTGCATTTATGGCGCATGCCTGAAATGGTTGCTCCCAGAGCTCTCGTTTTCCTACCGAGGATCAAGGGAAACGACTGAGGACTCTGGGAACGAGATTCGATCTCTCGCGGTTCGCTTCGAGTCTTCAATGATAAGCTAATAGACGTACTTGATAAATCATATTCCAGAGATGGTGTACCTTGTCCCTAAGATGCTGAATCTTTTCTTACACTCATTTGAATTCTTCTCATTCATTGTCAGATGAGCATGGTCGTATAAATGAATCAAGACTTCAAGAAGCTGTATCGTCCCTGGACAGGAGTCAGTTAATGTGTTATATCTGTGGTCCTCCACCAATGATCAAACACGTGTCAGACATCTTGTACAAGTTGAACATTGCAGAGAACAGAATACACTTCGAGAAATGGTGGTAGCGGCCGGCTTCTTCATTTTGCTTAATGGGACGCACTGACAAAGTAAAATGGAAAGTTCGGATTTTTGGGGGGACGTGGTTATAGCCGAAAATTACATATTAGAATTCTGTTGGTAGGCATCCCCTACAATTTTAATGGGAACGGCCATTTGGAAGCTTATTTTGAAAATACATGTATTCTTCTAATTGTTCAAATTTTCAAGTGAGGACGTATTCAAGTAGAATACCCCTAGCACGTTTAAATTGTGCACATGATGTCGACACTAGGTCTTAGGTTGGTTTAATTAAAGGTTGTTGCATTCATCACATGTATTTATAATTTTCAATAAAGTTCGAGTGGTCCAAATTTCTGTTGTGGGTAGGTTGTGTGTATGTTCTTTTCGGTGGTTTGGGTTGTTTTATTCAGTGTTCAATTTCGGGAACTGACGTAGGAATCATGTGATCTTCTGGGTTTTTTTTTTGGTTTTTTTTCACTGTCTACGCATGTCAAATTCACACTCAACAGGAGACTGCACCCCTCCAGGTCGAAGACGATGCCTCTACTTTAAACAAAGCGGCTTTGTTATTTTCAGTGTTATTTGAAAAGAATACTAGCGACATTTAATGTGGAAAGGTTTCTATAAAAGTTGTGTTTAATGGGTATTTTGGCTTAGATAAAGATGTGTTTACTTACTGAAACGACCGCAGTGCCCATTGTTTGATTAATGATGTTAGCATTCCAGGAAGTTCTAGTTTACAAACGGGGAACGAACATGTTGTTCGTTTCGAATTCGGAGTTTTGAGTTGGGTAACACATTTTCTAGTTTTAGGTCCTTCCTTTTGCTTTTTGAGATCTTCGTTTCCGGCTTTTTGGTTGGAAAAGATTTTCGCTGAGAAAAATTGCCTAACTCCC
The DNA here is from genome assembly GCF_042242905.1 of Orbicella faveolata. NCBI lineage: Eukaryota > Metazoa > Cnidaria > Anthozoa > Scleractinia > Merulinidae > Orbicella > Orbicella faveolata. Next base: position 16,072,430 of record NW_028301540.1, read on the forward strand.
CTTCCCCTCCATAATTTAATTGGTCATCGCTTAGTTTTGGGGTTCTGGGTGCTTCTTGTTATCATCTTTGTTTTCGGTAATTCCGCAGTGGTTCTTTTTCAAAACGAAAATTTCATTCATCCTTAATCAAACACCCTCTTTGTCTTGAATTACTCCCCTACATCACCAAAAGAAGAGGGTACAGTCGTATATTTCGATCCACTGTCACTCAAACAGGGGCACCCAACGACCGTTTTCTCTCGAATTCTTTTAAACGCTGTTTTAGGCTATCTGGAGTACTTTTAAAGCTCTGTAGGTTAATTCTAGGTTGCGCTAAAAAAGTTTTATCTGTTCGGTTATTCTAGGGGAACTTGGGTATTCTCGAATTTATTAGGGCTTTTTTGTCCGTTCCCCGAAAACCTTAGGTCTTATCGCCTTTCCGAAAGTGATAGCTGACCTTTTTTCGGTACCCAAAACAACACTTTTTTACGATCCGAAAACAACAGACATTAAATTTCTCATATCACGAAAGTTCGAGGTGACAATTCTCTTCAGAAAATTAGAGGGGATTAGAGGCCTTCCGAACAGATAATTTACCGAAACCATCCGTTGGGTGCCCCTGCTCAAATAGCAAATGGCATCTCGTGACGGAAGACGAATGAAGGACGGGTTTGTACCTACCTGATTCGTCTTCCGTCATGCAACTTACCCTCCATCCCCCAACGCTATTCGCGTGACAACGAAGATAATGTCAACCCTTTTTCGATGCTTTTGTCATGACTAAACTTAGAAAATGTTCAAAACTGTCATCTAACCCCAGTTTCCGACTTCTACGGGTTATTTTTTTTATTATGTTTTGCTCTCCACGCAAATGTACTGTGCGTAGGAGGCTTTTGATTCCATAACCGGTCGAGATTTTTCTGACACCCACTCGCTCCAGTCCCCACGGTTGCGCAACAAGCGGTGAAAGAAGAAGTGTTGTGAACTCTTGAGCCTGCTTACGAAACATCCTTGAAGTTCTTGTTGCGCTTCCTAAGGAGGGTCTCCGTTTATCACATATTCTGTGGTAATTGTCTCCTACCAAACTACATTACAAATAGCATTTGGACTAAATCTGACGCCGCATTCCGGAGCATTCCGTTGACGTTCGCTAGAGGCGTGTATCCGGTGTTGGTCAGGGCTTGTCTGTGACACAGGTAAAGGGATATTTTCGTATCATAATCGAATTGCGCCAGTCTTGCCCAATACCGACAGAGAATATAAGTATTTCTTTCGTGTGAATCTGTAGAAGAATTCTATAGTTGAAGTTTTGAAGTTCAGTTCGTTATCACAAGATCAATGGCCCCGTACACTTCCGATGGAAGCTTGTGAGTATTTGATATCTGCGTTGTAATTCGCAAAGTAAAACTCCCTCAAGCTTTAAACCGCATTTAAAAGAATTGAATAACGATATTTTACTTTCCAGCCTTCTCAGTTAACTTTGATAATCAACCTTTATAATAATTAAGCCTAGAGATATGGTCTTTATTCATGACACGACATGATCTTTTGAATTGTAGGTCATAGATTCTTTTTGCGATAACCTAACAGTAACGAATTTTTAGATTTATGTTGAGTAATAAGCCTTATATATATTGGTTTCTGTCTGATTTTAGTTTGCGTGCTTTCACATGCTTTCTGTTTCACCCTCGTGTAAGTGATCTGAAAGCATTATCCTATTCGCACTTGTTTCCATTAGACTGATTGCTAAAGAGAGATGTTGCATGTATATGCTAATCTCACATAATTTTGAGCGTTTTTTAATTCGTGTTTTCTGTAGTTTACTTATCGAGATCGAAAATAAAAACTGAACCCGAACTCTGCTTAATAGTACTGAAGAAAATTTGTTTTGTTTCAAATGGTGAACATTCAGTCCTTTAGGGATTACATGGCTGGATTTGTTTTGGTATTTTACAATAGGTATCATGCTCGAGTGAGTTTTCATAGTAAAATATTAACTATTGTTTATGATAACTGACAGTGTTGTGTAAACAAAATAACATGTAATACAACTGTGATTTCTTCGATCTGAGGACTTTGAGTTTTGGATTTAGCCAGAGTGAGGGCCCTTCATTATATAATTGTGCTGAGCTTCTAACTAGCCTATGATGCTTACATGTTTACTAATTAGAGAATACACCAAATTAAATTGGAATTTTTTGTGTTGGATTTTACCTCATGGTCTTGACTTGAATATTATTATCGGGACTCAAGATCCTATTAAGCAATCTTAAGATGCAATTCATCATTGTCATTGTAGTAAGTTTATCTCAGTGTTGGTTGCTTCAAAAGTCAGTCAAGCAATTTTCATAATGTGACTTGTGTAACATAATATTATTGTATGTGTAGCCCATACCATTTTTCATCCCCTGAGGAACTAGTTGGAATGTTCGTTAAGTTGGTGGTCACCCTTCTAAATCAAGCAAGTCCTTTGTCTAAAACATTCCTTGCGCTAACTGTTTATGGAGTTATGTCGTTGAACCGGTACATGTAGATCTTTTGTTACATGGAAAAAGAACACAGTTGTAGGGAACATCAAATAAACAGCAGCCAAAGGCTCCTGGATTGTACATCATGCATGGTTCCATGACCATGTCATTGATTTTAACAACGCTTCCCCATCAATGGCAAAGACAACTATCACATTAGAAAATTTCTGTAATCTAGGCATACCACATCAACCCCCAATGAGGAAAATAACTCTTGTTCACTACCAGGACGAATACAGAATAGCACTCTGTTTAACAAAATTTCTTCAGTGCAATTCTATAATTTTATTCCATTTTATTCTATCATATTTTATTCTATTGTATTTTATCACACTATATTTTTTAGCACCTTTATACCATTTTGCCCATTGAAGACTGTACTTAAGACAGTCAAAAGCTTGTGTTTTTACTTAAATATACTTTTAGCTGGAGAATATTTTTACCATATCTCACCATAATATAGCATGCAATGAGGCATTCTTTTATTAACAGCAAGGGGAAGGAGGAAAAAATAATGCCTGATACAATTATTTCACAAGTCATCTGCCCGTAGTCCAGAATCTGGACTTTTTTCTGATTGGCTGTAAAACAAAAGGGTCTTAAGTCCACCTCTGTGATTGGTTACACTTTGGGATATCTGATTTCAGTACAATTTCAGACATGAAGCTTGGTGGCCGCGGAGGTAGTTAACTTGTATAGAGCAAATTTTCAGCCCAGAAGCAGCAGCACTATAACTTTGTCTCTTCAAGATTTTATTCACAATGGAATGTATCCGAAAGATCATCTGCTTAAAAGAAGAAGTCTTAGCCATGCTTCTGACGTGATTTTGCAAGAGCATCGTGTACCAATTGATTTTGATAGTGTCAAAAACATGAGCAGTTGATGTAGTTGTGACGAGTCCCCAGGAGTATATCTGAAATGTGAAAAGTGAACTAATCATTATTACACAAGTGTGGGTCAAAGAAAAAATGTGAGTCCCAACAGGAATTGAACCCATGACCTCCCAAACACCGGGTGGGCGCTCTATCCACTGAGCTACGAGAGCTGATGGAGTGCAAGGTTATTTAACTGAGTTTATATATGACAGGCGTACTGCATACTGCTAGGATCAGCACTGTCGCAGTCATCGTGAGTGTGATAAGTGAATAAAGATGGTGAATTTTAAGCTCGGTAATGAAATGTGAAAAGTGAACTAATCAAAATGACACGAGCATGGGACAAAGAAAACTCCATGAACTCCATGAGTTCTCGTAGCTCACTGGATAGAGTGCCCGCCCAGTGTTTGAGAGGTCATGGGTTCGATTCCTGTTGGGGACTCAGATTTTTTCTTTGTCTCACACTCATGTCATGTTGATTAGTTCACTTTTCACATTTCATTTCTGAACTTAAAAATTCACCATCTTTATTCACTTATCACACTCACGATGACTTTGGTGGTGCTGATCCTAGCAGTATGCAGGATCCCTGTCATATATGAACTCAGTTGACCTTGCTCTACATGAGTTCTCGTAGCTCAGTGGATAGAGCGCCTGAGTCTGGAATAAGGGCTCGTTACGACTACTGCATACATGTAAACTGAACATAGAACTGCACAGTAATATATACATGTATTTGCATGCAGTGTGACTGTGTCTGACTTGACTGAACCAAATGTTATCATTACAGATCAAGTGGTGCTGTAGAAATGGATGAAGACAGCAGTGACCAGCAAGCAAGTGCAGAAGTGACGCCAGCAAGCAGTGAAAATGACCTGCTTGCTAATAAATCAGAAGACAGTGTGGATGATGATGACGATGAAGATGATGATGATATTGATAAAATGCTGAATGAGTTACAGAGTTTCCAGGAGGTAAGTCTCTTTGATAAAGTTTGCCTTTCATTGTTAGCCAAGAAGTACGGTATAGTCAGCTGTCTGTTGCATAATGACCACTGCTAATCTGTAAATGGACCATTGAATACCTTATGATAACACATGTTCAGCAAACAGCTCTTATAAACCATGACAGATCAAAACTGATAAATTAAAATAAACTTACAGTAGGATTTAGTTTAGAATTGATCGTTATGTTGTACATTAGATACATGTACACACAGTGTGACAATATAACAAATTGTGAAAGAACCTAGAGAATGTAATAATTGCAGTTGGTGATGAATGTGGGGGATTCTGTACCACTCTTGAGAAGTTTGTCTCTCCCCCTGGATATATGAAGTAAGTCAAATAAAAAAAAGTTCCCACTTTTTTTTCACAAAGGAGTCTGCTTTCAGTCTATGTGGGGTTTAAATATATAGGCTAATAGTTCACATACTGTATGCTAAGGCTTGCGTTTCACTCCTACATGTACACTGTAGTTGCTTATATGTGTGTGTATGCATTGGTTGATAGTGAGTTTGATTAGAATCATGTCACTTCTGAGATAATTAGAGCTGTTAGAGATATACATAGTTTGTACAGGTAGATCTAAATTGCTAGTGAACACTTGTTAACACGGTTTGTCAAGTGAAGATTCCATCTGCAAATTAAACTTCATCTGCATAACCTTGCAAAAGCAAGTTTTCTTACATATGCCAACTCTCTCCATGTTTCCCTGTTTCTACAGGAGCTGGAACAAAAATCCCAACAGTCAACAGAAGATGAACAAAGCCCAGGGGTGTTATCCTTTGTGCCACCATCACAACCTTTGGTAAGAATTCAAACCAAACACAAAATACCGGACTATTCTTGTTATATGAACTTATACAGGGCATTAACCTCCTCTCCCTCCTTGTCCCATTCCCCCTCCTCCCTTTGCCATCCAGCATAATCATACAGTTATGTAGCCAATTGATGATTTCTCAGTATAATTTCCGTGAAAAAATTATTGAATTAACTTGTGACATTGCAGGTTTTTGTTTCAGGTAGGATATCTTTATAATATTTTGTATACTCTGAATATGTAATATTTTTTTCTTTGCTTTAGGATCAGTTCAGATTTTCCATAAGTGCTATTGAAGGTAGGTTTCAAAAATATTAAAATCCAGTAGTAGCTTACATGTAGGAATGCCAACTACATGTACATGACTGTATAAATATTTTAGAATGGTTGTACCTGTGACTCACTGTCAACAAACATGTTGTGAGAAAGGTGAAAGCTTTTGATTAATGACACACAGTTTTCCAAAATCAACTACTTGAGGCCATCAATGATGTTTAATTTTAATGTGTACATAATTAAGTTGTTGAAAGTGAAATAATTTCCCATTGTTCTAGCTGATAGAATTAAACGAGTCAGACTTGTTCTAATACACTTGTTACAATCATATTCAGTAGAGACTGAATTTCCTGGATCAAATTGCTGTCCTGCAAATTTACTACCACATTTACATGTACCTTGACACATACCAAACAGGCTGTGCGTGCCAACCCAATGAACAGATAATTTTTATTTAGTAAGATACATGAACAGTTGAACGTTTTAGTTCACTAAATGTCTTGCGAGCCAGATACCCTCACTATTATGCATGTGTAGTCATTATAGTTTACTAAGTTCTGGGCAACTGCATGAGAGTAGTACGAATAGGAGAATTAATGTGCGGCCAGCACTTTTCTCAGTTCTATAACATGAAGTAATTAGTAGTAAATTATTCAGTATTTCTCCTTACACCTTGGAGGGAATATTAAAATAGCAACACCCACATTGTGAACTTGGTCACAAGCAAAGTTGTCAGTTCAATTTTTGTGTTTTTGATAATAATTTCCAATGTTTGGATGTAGGTCTTTCTAATCCTAATCCTAATCCAGAAGTGTAATCTAGTTAGTTAGTGGCTCTCTTCAACAAAGATCAGATTACATGACATAGAGAAAGTTCTGGAAATCTCTTGAAATGTTTTCAGGTTATTAAATTCATCTAGTACACAGAGCTGCTCAAAACTAAATAAATGCAATTTTGTAGACTGAGCTAAATACAAGGGACAAGAAATATTTCTTATTTATTTTTGTGATCAATTATCATACAACCAGACTAATTTTCCTAACCCTTCGATATGATTCCTTTCAGTGTAGTCTGGCTATTTAATTACTGTCAAGATGATTCTTTGAGATAACTGATAAAAATTAATTAATTTACACCTTAAATTGTTGAATTCCCTAATTTTGTAAACACAAGCACATGCACATGTAGGAGGGGGTTCATTACGTTTGCTGGTTGTGTTTTTTCAAGCTGATAAGGATGTCTTATCTCCAGTGTAAGTTGACAAGAATTTTAACAACATACTTCCCCAGGATCAGTTTGTTTTTGACCACCCTGATGCAAGGCAACAAGGCAAATCAACTCTGTCAAATCCTCTGCTAACTTGCAAAGTTTTTTAATTATTTTAAATTACTTTTACCGACAAATTATTTTCTCCGTAGATTTAGATGATTATAATATGTAAATGTAGCTGAAGTAAATTTAATTTTTGTTTAATTAATTTATACATGTATGCACAAAATTAACCCTTGAAGTTGAACCATAATTCAGTTTGATTTTTACATGTACATACATGTATCTTGTTAAATAATTCTTTTGGGAAAAAGTCAAGTGATAACTGTAAATCCTGCTGTAGTGTACTGTATTAAATTTTCAAAACCTTGGTTGTCAGTTTTGGTGACATATCAGCATGGGAAGTGGTGACAATTTGTTGTGTTTTCTGTCTGTGGCATGTTTACAGTGTACATACTCTGTACCATTCTCAAGGTTCCTATTGTGGCCCCTGTGAGTTCAGCAAATTATTCAGTATACATATCTATGGTAAACGTATATGTACTTGTCTGTTAATAATATATTTCAAAGAATTACAAGGTGTTTTACAGTTAACTTCCTACAGTATTTGGAATTTCACATGATAGACAAGAAACAGTTTTATTGACACCTAATCTGTGAAACACATGCTATCTTATCACCAGTTAAAAGACCCAGCATTGGCAAGTGATCAAAAACATTGGCTTGAAGTCTGTTTATTAGCTTCATCACGGAAGTGTCTTAAAACAGTTATGTTCTAGTTTGTTCAAACAGCTTAATAATCTTTGTTTTAAATGAATGTGCCACTCTCCATGGAGCTCTAGAACAGAACTGAGTGTGATGTAATGATTACTGTAGAACACAGCATGCAGGCCTGCTGTCACAGCATCATGTCACCATTTCATGTTATTTTTTTGTCTCAGCTTGAAACATAAACCCATTTCTATTGTTGTCCTGCAGGCAACACTGTAAATATTTAATCTTTAGATGTTTGCAACCCTAGATCTTTTTAAAATACATGCATGTACAGTACATGGTACACAGAAATTAAAAATCGAAGAGCCTTTGTTTATTTTGCTTTAAACCTCTTTGTTGTGTCAGAAAACATCAGTTTACACAGTGTATGGATAATTGCATGTAAAATTTCTGTTTTTCTGACCTTTGTAGTCTGTCACTTGATATTTTTGAGTATCGCATTTCTTGCTGATTCATTTGGCTTAGCCATGCAATAAACTTTGATCTCTCTCGTCTTATTCAGTCATTGAGTTGAAGCTAACAGGAACATCGTAAGCAAAACATTAAGTCATTTCCTCTGATGTGGTTAGTACATGTTCTTCTAGGTTTCCTGTTTTGTGGCATGTCTATCTGTGTTATGAATCCCTTGTGGCATTTCTTAGTAAGATTTTGATCAAATGATTGAATTTGCATGATGAAAAGAGCATTCCTTCTATTATGCCGTTAGTAATTAATAAGTGTCAAATAGAACTGTGATATGGAAATCTCTGAATATATTGACAGGAAGTGGTGAAGTTGATTTGGATGCCTTGTTAGAAGATCTCTGTATTATGGAAAAAGACATGAACTTTGGCAGTGAAACAGAGTCAGTGTTTTCAGAAATGATTTCAAGCCCAAAGATGAACTCTCCTATCTCACCAAATATGAAGGTATGTTGTAAATTTGAAGTCTTTTGGCAACAGACATAGCTTTTGTGTAATGTCTGACAGCAAGATAGTGTCACATACACTGTAACCATGGCTTGGCTTGTTTACTATTTAGAATTGGCAATTCAACCAATTTCATCCTATTTAACTTCAAAAGAAGTTGCTGTTGTCCTCATCCAACAATAGTTATAATAAGCCTTTGTGAATCTTTGCTTTTGGCTTGTTAAGTCTATTTCCTGTCACTGAAGATGTTTTCAGGAGGTACAGCTGTAATTTTACCCAGTAGCTTATTCAGTTATTTTTAGTTAATTAATTCTTAGATGGATTTCTCTCTTGAATGTTCTGGTTATGGACATGTTATGGACATGTACAGTCAGTACATGCACTGATCATAAAGGAATTAATGAATACTCAAAAGTGGTTTTCATTTGAGATACAGTGGAATCCCGATTTTTTGAACCTCCAAGGGAAATGAGAATTAGTTCAAAAAATAGGATAGTTTGAGAAAGCGGGCCCAGTAGAATTACAGTGTTTGACTGAGGAGAGGGAAACGACTTTTGGTTCAAGTTATTGGGAGGTTAAAAAAAATGAGGGTTCAAGAAATCGGATTCCAGTGACCCATGTTCATGTAAATAGTACATGTTGCTTGGTTCTCATGGGCGCTGGATTCAATTTTTTACTGCAGCCTCTTCCTGTGCTTAGATCATTTTGTGAGCATTAAGATCTACAAAATTATTTAGAATTATTCATTCCCCATTAGAGGATTTCCGTTGTTAAAACTTGTATCAAGTGCAGACTTTGACAATTTTTTTTTTTAGTCAGTGTCCCATTTGGGGAAAATCAGTTTTCAATTCTGGCAGTCACCACAGAAACCATGTTAAGGGAAATGGGAAAGATAACCTCTTGAAATATTGAACTGTATAATCAGAATAATTTCCATGCTTGTGTGTCTTGAGGCACATTTCATGATGTGTCTTACTGTGAGTGTACGTGCAATGTGCCCCAGCACTCTAGATGTCATGAAAACAAATTTACCTTAAGTCATGCAAGGTTTAGGCACAGATCCAACATGTATTTACACACATCTACATGACATTTATGTATGTGCCTGTATTAACTTAATGACATTTAACTTGTGTGTAAATATAAGTACACTGCACATGTATGGGTAACTGTTTTGGACGGGGTAGTTAGAAGATATCAAGATTAAACTATTAGATTACTTAGAGGTGGCTAATTACAGAAGATCAAGACTGAGCTACTATCATACAGGGGAATTAAGGATCTTGCTTACAAATGTTGGTGGTTGATCTTCATGCAGGGCAGGGATTTTAGTGGTCACAGGATTGAAATAGGGTATGAAGGGTTGTTTTGTCGGGGAGGGGAGTTCAAAAACCTGTTGGTGCTCCACAGAATCCATGAGGGTACACCTGGCCAGTGTTGCTGTAATAAATGCTTGGAATTATATACACTAATGCTGTGTTAATTGATGTGTATTTGTAGGTGTCGGCTGATGTTCTAAGTCGATTAGAAAGTGTTCAGGAGGAGACAAGACAGCTAACTCCTGTAAGTATTAAAGCTTTGTTCTGCTACTCTATTCAATTGACAGACAACAAATTCTCATAACTGACATTGAAAGAAATGTATGGGGATCAGTTAGGAGAAAGTGGGTCCTGATCATAAGACTGAATGCTGTTGCTGTCAAATGGTCTTTTTTGTAGGAGGAACAACATGAACGAATCAAAGCTGAAAAAATAAGGATAGCTCTGGAGAAACTCAGGGCAGCAAGAGTGAAGAAGTTAGTCGTTAAAGTATACAATGATGAGGATCCTACATCCAAGACTGTTGCCATTGATCAAACATGGACAGCGTGGGAAGTGTGTAAAAAGATGATGCGCAAAAATGACACTGAACCAGATCCTAACTGGGTTCTGATTGAAAGAATTCCTCAGCTCAGTATAGGTTAGTTTGTGACATTTATTATTATTTTTTTTTGATCTTGTATAATGACATTATTCAAATAACGCACAAACTCTGAAGAATAAAGCCCAATTAATGATTGTGTTGTGCTGTATGTTTCTCTGAGGGGGAGGGATGGGTACTCTGGTGTAAAAGTGACAGGGAGGTGGGCTAAAACCAGACCCAAAAATCTCTGGTAGCTCCAAATGGCATTGAACAGCAAACAACAAAAAGCAATTTATATAAAAAGAAAACATCAAGAGGGTTCCTGTATCTTTTTTTATTTATCATGAGTCTTTCACCCAAGTCCCTGAAAAATCAGCCTCTCAGAATAAAGGACCTCGTAAATGTAACTCCCCATCATTATTATTCCTGAAAAAGAGGTTTAATAATTATTATACTACACTGCAGTATTGTAACCAGCAAATTGTGTTACATGTGGTTAGTCTCTTGTCAAATATGTGATTGTCTGGCTTCTTCTTCAGAGCGACTTTTGGAAGACCATGAATCAGTCGTGGATGTTGTTTCAAGCTGGCCATGGGATTCTGAAAATAAATTGGTCATTAATAATAGAAGAGAAAAGTACGCCCTGTTTAGAAACCCACAGGTGTGTAAAAGAGAATGTTTGTAACCCAATGGAACTCTGCCTTACGACCGCCCCGTTGGTATGGCCACCTCATTCTTACAGCCACCTCATTAATACGGCCACTCCATTCTGGCCTGAACAAAAGCTCTGTCAGTCATTTTCTTAGTTAAAGAACCCATTTAATACAGCCAGGTGCCCCATTAATACGGCTAAATTTTTGTGGCCCATTGGTGATGGGATCAATGGGGTTCTACTATACTCATAACTTATACTTACATGATGGCTTCCTTACCAGTTGCTTATGTTTATATCCTTTGTGTACTACACATGCTTCTTTCATGCTCTTTCAACATTTCTACAGCACCCAGGACTCCATCCATGTGCATTTTTACTCAAAGTAATGTGGCCATTTTTATAACGTTCATGCAACCTTAGTTATGTACCAAAGGTACCAATGTTCAATACATGTTTTCTTTGTAAAGCTACTACAGTAGCTAACAAAATGCATAAAAAACAAGAATAAGATTTAATTATTGTTTAAATGATCCCAGCCAGTTACAGCAATTTCTCTGACATGATTTGTTGCAGAACTTTCTTCTGACAAGTGACACATCATCAGATGCTGCACAGTTAGCAGAGAAAAGTAAAGACATCTTACTACAGGTGATTTTGTTCATGTTTTCCGAGATTTTTAAAGCTACATGTACAGTGGTGCGCCTGGCCTTACCTGGGCCATTCCTGAGTACATGCATGTTCATGTACTATGTAAAGCAGTCAGCCTGTAGGAACACGAAGTTGATTATTTGCGTAAAGCAAACTAGGGTATTTAGCCAAATTGTTATAATAAACACTGTGAGGAATAGTTCGTTAGATCCTGCAGTTTCAGGTACTGTAGGTGTATTCCTCAGCCACAAGTCAAGAATAATGATGTTTGTCTTTCAAGGGCAATATGTGTTAAGTAATTTATTGCTAACTGTTGGTAATTATATATGAGAAATAGACAATTCATCATGGTTTATGAACAAATCTGTAGACATGATTAGTTCTCAGCGGGAGTATATTCAGTGATGGAGCAACATCACTTATGCTTTGTCTTGAAAGGGAAACTATTTTTTTATTTTTGACTCTAAAATTCATAATAATAAATTAATAAATACAAGTAGGTTCTGGACTGTTACTCCTGTTCCTGCTTGCTAAAACAATACACTGCTTGCTGTTCTTTTATAACCGGATTAGACAGAAACTGATTGCCAGTTGAATAATCTCTGCCTTGCACTATTCTAACCAGCTACAGATGTTCTGTAACCATGGTAACACTACCTCTCTTTCTTGTGCCTATTTACAGGAATTCTTTCAAAAAGATGCAATGCGACTGCCTGAATTGGATGGGGTGTTGTACCTCAAGGAAGGCAAAAGATCATGGAAAAAGCATTACTTTGTTCTGAGGGCTTCAGGAATCTATTATACACCTAAGGGAAAAACTAAGGTTGACTCTCATAATTTTTTTGTATTTCAAGAAGATATAAACCCTTTATTTTCAACAAAGCCTCTTTATCCAACTGCCATATACTTAGCTAGTTTCCATGCAGGTCGTCTGTCTTGGCTGAATTGGAAATTGGAAATATTGGTTTTTCACGATGGAGGGAAACAGGAAAAATCCAGAGAAAAACCCTCGGGACCAACAACAAACTCAACCCAAATACACATGTAAATGTATTACACTGAGATAGAATTAATTCCTCTCACAAATGCCCATTCCTTCTCCCCAAATCCATTCATGTATGCCTTTTTGTGCGTATTAACAATGATTTATGCCTTTCATTTTATTTTAGTCATCACGTGATATTGTGTGTTTAATGAAGTTTGAGCATGTGTCAATCTTTAATGGCATGGGATTCAAGAAGAAGCTTAAGGCACCTACAGAGCACTGCTTTGTTTTGAAGGTACACTTACAACTGTTGTCTTGATAACTACACAACTCCGGATCTGTGGCTGGTTGTTCAAAGTGTGATGAAGCTAATCAAGGAAAAGTGTGAATTTTTTAATTTAATCAATTTATCTTTTTAATTTGCACTTCCTATGGTATGGTTTTAGCATTGACTTATCTCAAACTCTACAAAACATTCAAACAGTAAAACAATTATTTTGTAGAAGAGAAATTAAAACCTGTATCACCTGTTATAGCCAGATATAAGATTAGTGTAAATTAGCTTTCAAACAACGAGGTCCTGGCCTTATGTTACACGTATACAGTGGTTCTGCTGTCAGTAGTTTTAATGTTGTTGTATTATTATTATTATTATTTGCAGCATCCGCAGTTTCACGATCTGGAATCCAAAGCAGTTCGGTGTTTTTGTGCAGAGGATCTCAAGACAATGCAACGATGGGTAGTGGGCATCAGACTTGCTAAGGTGAGTATATCAGGCTTGATTGAATTGATAATTCCCTTTACCGATTAAGATACAATTGTGATAATGCTTGGTTGGAGAATTTGTTAGTTTATCAAAATGTTAAGAAGTTAAAGGTGGAGACAGTGTTTTTTTTCCAAAATCTTACCTCTAACAAGTAACGATGTAACCTGCAATGGGTACATGTACTTTAAGCTCTGGGGGTCAGGGCTTACTGGAGAGTTGGGCTTAATGGAGAACAGGGGGGTGGCACTATTACAGCATTGACTGGATGGAGCATCACCACGTGCTATTTCATAAGGAGGACTAGCATCCCTTACAGTTTTCTGAACGCATTCCGTGCCTATCATGCCCCATTGTATAATTGTAGGCATGTAATGTGTGTAGAGAAGACTGTAGTTGCTCTGCTTGTGCTCTTCTCATAGAGTGTACATTTTATTGCTTCTTGAATCTGTGAACTTAAGTGAAAACAGCATATCTGATGGGTAATCACTTTCCTTCTTTAAATTAAAGAGTTAACTAGTACTTTAATGTATTTAAGCTGTAGGAATGTACAAGATTTGTGTTTTTGTTATTGTAGTTTGGATACAAGATGTTGCTGGATTATTCTGATACACAAGATGAGATGGACAAACTTGCTTTTACCCTGGACAGAAACAAGTTCACCAGGTCATCGAGTTTCACTGCAGGACAAGATGCAGAACCTGTAGATATCAAACCACAGGTTGGTCAAAGGACACTTGTCTTTTTCAGCTTTCCGCTACTGCCTCCATACACGTGCGTGACAGATAATGAAATTTTTGCCTGCAAATTCTACGAGCAAATCACTCAATTGCATTCCATTTATAGTTAGATTAGCTGGCATACAGTAGAAGGGGAGTGGAAATTATTAAGGGGGATGGAATGGCGGGGCCTCTCTCCCCCTTAACATGACTGCTATGTAGGGCTACATGTAGTCCTGTTGTGAATTGTTGAGCAGTCAAAGCGGGAGAAAGGGTGAGCTCATGGAGTCACTTGCTCTTCCACTGTTAATGCATTTCAAGACCTTGAAATGCATTGACATTGAAAGAGCAGCAGGATTAGAGATGATTTTGTTATCGGTGTGATTTTCTATCTTTCTCTTACAGCCTGAACCAAAGGACTATCAGTCAATGAAAGCCAAAAGCCAGTCTCAAAGAATCAAGGACTCTATTGGCTCTTCCTCTGTACATCCCAGTGGTAAGAAAGACTTTCGGCTGCTCTTAATAACTCTTTCATAAACCATTGAGCCTGCTGCTCCGTAAACTATATAGTATTATGTAGAAGTTCAATCGTGGATTTGAACTTTCAAGGAAACTGGGCTTCCTGAAGGGGACTTTAAATTCAACTGGCCATATATTATGATATATTTCTAATATAACCCTAACCCTAACCTCTAGTAAAATAATTACTGAACTGGCAAAGCCGCACTCTCTTGCACTATTTATGTTACCGTATTGTTACGTACGAGGTGGCCTCAACTAAAAGCCTGATGGTTTCTAGAGGTCACCTCGCCTCACATTATAATATTTATAAATACTGTATATTAAGTAAAAATGCAAAATAAACAGAACGAATAGATGAATTTTTTAACGTGAATATGCAGACATTTAAAACTTTCAACGTTGATGTAGATTGTGGTTGTTGTCGAGGCAGTATATTGATACATGTACATGTATATGATTGTATAATCCAACCGATCGTAGTTACCACAGTTTGTAACGGATACATCGTGTATGTGCTTAATTTTTTTGTAGCAGAAATCGTGAATGAAAGTGATTTTGTCTGTCCCTGCAGGTAGCATGAGCTTCTCAGTAAACAGAAGTAAAATTGAACCCAAAAAGCCTTCAAAGAAGATTGGCAATTTGTTTTCTGATGCTTGGAAAAAGGGCAACCAGTTTGAGGCAAAGGTAATGTTGAGGACTGCATGTAGTATAAGGGTGAAACGTGTGGACAGGTGTGGTGTTGCAAGGAGTTAAATTTTAAACTATTGCAATGGAGTTGTGATGGACTAGTTCACTCTTTACAGTTCCACTTGCGTATACACGACAACCACGACAACAACAACAACAACAACAGCAGCACGCAAACGTTATCTATGAAGTGATCTTCACAGAAATAAAATGTCGAAATTTTTAGTAAAGAAGTTTGTTTCGTTATTATGTCTTCACAGAGTGTTGAGCCGGTTTCACCCGATACACCCTCGGGACACAGTGCGGGGGCTGCCACGCCCAACACCTTGGACCCAAAGACCTTCACTATCGACAATCATGTCATGCAGCCTTTAGAAGAAGAAGCAGATGAGAAAGAGGAGACGCCGAACTCTGAGCCTGTAGAAGTTGTTCCACAGCACAGCCTGGTGTTAGATCCTCCGCCATTACCCCGCAAGTCATTCTCCAAGAAAAAGGAAGAGGAGCCAATCCAGCCGCAGACGGACAACAACGAGGACAAGGGAGACGAACAGAATAGTGAAATAAGCACAAGGCACAGGGGCTCGAGAAGATCCAGGAGAACTCGCAGTCAATCACCACCACCCCCGCCTCCGCCACCACCACCGCCCCCACCCTCTCTACCCTCTGAACATTGTGGATTGACTGGTAGAGATAAAACGTCCGAACAGACTAGCAGCACATCGCCTCACACAGACCAGGCTCGCAAAAGCAGTTCCCTTCCTCCACCTCCCGTTCCCCCTAAAACATCAACATCACGAACCTCGTCTCATTGTTCAGACCACAGCGACTTACCGCGGACCTCATCAAGTACTTCAGACCACGAAGTGTTTCCGCGAAACTCATCTAGCGTCTCAGACCACGAAGTGTTTCCACGCTCTTCATCGAATATTTCAGACCACGGAGTTTTGCCTCGACCTGCATCCAGTACCTCAGATCAAGAAGTGTTTGGGGATCTGCTCCTTCCCCCACCCTCGCGGCTGTTGTCTACTTCTATGGAAGAGATGCCCCCACCTCCTCCCACAGGAGAAGTTCAGGAAGATGCAGATGTGGATCTCCCTCCTCCTCCCCCAGAGGTGTTGTTTAAAGAAAAGCTGAGTGAGTCTCTTGGCAATGGGAGAAGGAGGACCACCAGTGGAGGGGGAGGACCCCCTGCAGTTCCGCCCAAAACAGGAAAACCAAGATTCAGCAACTCAGGGACACCAGGCCCACCCACTCAACCTAAACCCTCGTCTTCCGCGGGCAGTCCGAGATAATTCAGTTCGTTTTATACAGAGTAGCCTTACTAGCTAATTCAACCCCTGAGGTGCACATGTATTTATTTATTCGGATTACTGCTAAGAAAACCACAAAGACTTTCATGTAAGCTAAACCTAAGTGTCTATGGCAAGAACTGTTGATTCCAGCAGAGACACTATTGGGAAGTATTCTGCCACTAATTTTGATTTATTTTGTGTGTTTGTTTTTGTTATTGTTTATTGTTAAGATAAAAGTATATTGTTTCTAGGTGGAGTTGTTGCTACTGTTGTTTTAGTCTCCTATAAAGAACTTGAATTCTCGTTGGGTTCACAACATGACCAATATTTTGGATTTTGTGTCCAACAACAGAACACAAGCAATTTTATGAATCATGGTACTAGTTCTTCACAGTGAATGATAGTATTCCTCGATGAAAACGTTCCATGCAATTATTACCTGTTGCAGTTTACAAACTGTTTGTGCACTTGATGTCAGAAGTGTTAAGTGTATTACTTCACATCCATCTATTTCATGGCTGCGGAAAATTGTCCATGAGAAAAAAAAATAATCGAATTTGGGTTTCGTAAATTGTATATAGAATTTCGTAAAGATGGAATTGGTAAATATTTTAAGACAAAATATATAATTTTGTACGTTGTAATTTTTTAGAGACCGTGTTATCTTTTGATATTAAACATTTATTTGCTTTTTATGATGTTTGAACTCCTGTTGTCTGGACTGATTTGAAAGTTGGGAGCTATCGTTGGAGGTAGAATCAAGTTATGAGAATTAACCCGTTATCGTTATATTGAAATTCTAACATGATTCCGAGGCCTTCGGACCAAACTTATAATTTTTCTAATGGTTACTCCCATGATAAAGAAAAAATGCCCAACTATAGAAGTTTGGCATAAGGCCTCGGGTTCAAGTTAGAATTTTGATATATTGAACGTGGGTCATTACGAGCTTACAAGTGAAGAGAGAATTATAATGAAACTTCTCGTTACCGGTTAACCTTGGGAACAAAAAAATGTCATCCTGGTCCTCTTCGGCTTCTGAAGTGAACTGAGAAATTGAAGAGAGAAAACCTCAGGAACCAGGGAAGAAAGATGCCTGCTTACTTGCAGGTGATTTTCAAGGAGCACCCCCTCAAATATCTGTCGACCGACTGTCACCGGACGGTGTCAGCAGCTCGGGGTTTCTGACGTATCTCGGGAGGGTGAATGAGTTGAGGAGATTGCTGATTAATTCGAGCTACTTATGGAGGTTAGAAAAGTAGCTTCTGTACGTCGCTGAGACTGCATTTCATGCGGCTTCCGTCTGTAAACAGGAGATGCCCGTTAGCGAAAGTTCAACGGTACATGTATGGAACTTTTCAAAACGATCTAATTAACCCTTTGAATACCAAACTTTCGCCAAAAAATACCGTTTTAACCGTTTAGTCAGGTTTTTTAGCTGCCACGACGCTAAATAAGCCTAAGTTTTGTTAAAAAAAAAAGCTTTTTTTACTAAAAGAAGAGATTTTTCGAGGATTAGGTACAAAATTGAGCAAAACTTCAATTCCGGGCATGCGCATAAGCCATTGACTGTTCTCAACTTCGTTTGTTGGCCCTTTGCTTTCTGTTTTTCTCGGCCCTTTTACACTGGCTACCTTTTGCATTGTATGTTCTTTGTGGCTGCAGTGAAAAGTTGGATGTTAATTACGGGCGAAGCCTAGAAATGGAACTTGATCAATCATAGGCGTTGTGGACCATTTTACGACCGTTTTTGCACCAAAACTGATAACGCTGTTTTTCGATTTGCGACGTCGGAATGGCGTCGATATCTAAACCTGACCATTGTGCGGAAAGGGCTAGCCTAGCACTACTATCTGCTTATCAAGAATATCTGATGATATTTAAATTGATGACGTCAAAAGTGGTACAAAGGGCACGACCATTAATTACGCATATATGCGTAGTTGGTATTCAAAGGGTTAACCTTTACTCAGTCCAGTCCAGTTTCAAAATCATCTTAGGTTATGCGGTCGTTATGGTAACCAAAGTACTCACCTTCATGCGCGATGGCAGTTAAGGTTCCAGGAACCTCGGAAAATAGAATGGGAGAAAAGAACCAAAAATGAATTAAAATTATCGCATTCACCGCCTCCCCGCTTTCAAAAGGCCACAATCGGGAAAGCTGATGCAGCAAATGGGTTTGTCATTGTTTGCCACACAACTGAATCTTACCATCCTGGTATACCACTGTGACTGTAGGCTGTGTTGCCTTTGCCATCTTAATTTTATGCTTTTTGCAACTCATCCTGGCTCTCTCTTGTTCATGTAGAATTGAGCTGCGGACGCACTTCCCTCTTTCAGGACAAACGATCATTATTTTGATAGACCATAAACCATTTGTAAACCTTTGGAAATGTTATCAATTTTATGCGACACGCTTTGTTTTTAACCCAAGCCTGGAGCCCGTGTCCGACGGCCATCATGGCAGTTATCAGTGGTCGAACGTTAGCATCCTGAACGACAAATTTTAACTTACGATTGGTCTTCCAGTTCCTTAACTAATGTCAAAACTTCTTTACAACTGAAATTTCAATCAAAGCTAAATTTAAAAAAAAGAAAGAAAAAGAAAAAACAAGATACCAAGGAAATTGTTCTAAGAATGTGAATCTTGGACACCAAGCACCAGGATGTGAGACAGAATCAAGCCTGACAATCCAACGTGGAACAAGAGATTGGAAGTCATACTCAGTGTACTGCACATTCGAGATTCCCAATGAACAGCAATGTTCAAGCCGAGGACAACTAAAACAGAAAGCAATGAAGTGCCAGATATATCGCCCAAGTCACTCGGTCTCCTTCGTTGATCGATTGTCTTCCAGTGGTTTTATCTTTTAGCGCTCTAAGAAGAGAGCCTGAGAGACTCCGAGAACGATGAACGATAAAAATGCTCTTACTCGAAGTCAAGGTAGAGGACAGAGTTGATTTCTGTTGTAAATATCAAACCCTGTTAATGGTAGAATCCATTGTCATCGTGACATTGTACAAAAGATCAACCCTTTCTTACGGAAATTGAAAATGACTTGAAGTATGTTACAGTCAAACCAAGTGCATGAAGCGTACCCCTCAAGGATTACATTAATGAATTGATTATTTGAATATTAAACCCGCTAGTCGTTTCAAGAATGCAATAATGAATTGCTTATTTGAATATTGAACTCGCTAGTCATTTCAAAAATCAATATTAAATTTATTTTTTTTAACATTAAACCCATTAGCTGTATTCTTGGAACAACTAGAGAGTTCAATATTCAAATAATCAAATCATTATTGCATTCTTGAAACGACTAGCGGGTTCAATATTCAAATAATCAATTCATTGATGTAATCTTGAGGGGTACGCTTCACTTGGTTTGACTGTAAACTTTTTTGAAATACATGTACCGTGGAATAAAAATTCCATGCATTCAGCGGGCTAATTTAACGGTTTGTTTGAAAGAAAGAATGAATGAAAGACTTTATTAAAGTGTCAAAGGGTATTTAGCTTTAGAAAAAACAACTAATTGGGGACAGTATTTGCATATTAAAATATGTCTTAGTTACATAAAATTAAAGTAATTGACAATTTAATAAAGAAATTAAAATAAATACAATAAATAAATAAATAAAATATGTGAACTTAGTATTCCTTTGTTTTCTTTGTGACACAGACTTCGTTTGTCTGGTCATTGTCTAGTTCCGTGCATTCCTTTTACAAAACTCTTTCCAATAGCTCACTTGGGAATTCAGACGAGGGTTAGATTATTTCAGTCAAAAGAAAACAGAAAACAGAATTTTAACTACTTCAGCTCATTTTGGAACCATCTTATGGTAAGAGATAGTCTTATTGCTCAGATTTTATGTTCACTGAGAGGAAAATCTTGTAAAAGCTTGGGTCGTCCTGTTCAGTCAAATACTAGTGTCCACACGCATTCACAGTCGCAGTCTCTTCAGCCGGTACACTGACTTCAAACCGACGGAATGGTGCCAGAGTTTCCTTCAGTTTTGATTACTGTGCACATGTCGTATGATCTTAATTGCAGTTTGGTTAAACACAGCGTCTACTATACGATAGGACAGAAAAAAAAATAACGATTCCAAGCTTCAGTAATGCTTTGAAGAACATTTCCAGTCTTTGCCAGCACCAAATCTGCGTTTCTGACTGAAGTTTTCTTTGCAGAGAATCCACGCCTCGCTTGAAAGCTCATTCCTTTATTCCTGACGCAATGTGTCAAGTAGCTAAAGCTAGCGAAAAAAATGTACGAAAATGTATTTCTTAAGCAGGAGACTATGATCTGGATCATGGTCTGTTATCTAAAGACGATGAGATTGTACAGAATCTGGAACGCAAAATGCTAATGTAATTACACCACGCCATTGTTTGCGTTTAAAAATATTAGAGACAAAATCCGCTTGACAAACTCGGGAAAGTTTAGTGCGTCTGACTGTGCGTCTAAAGGCGGCTGTAAGGTGGCTGACGATTCGGATTATATGGAGGGATTATGCGTTTTAGCACAAACTATCAAAACTGTTGATATGTGCTCCAGTAAGAGAACGAGGAGCCATTATGGGACAATACAGATAGACTGTTTGTGAATATAAACACGGGCCGCAGACCGTGCGAATTTTAAATGCCTCTGCATCGGAAAGTGCGTCTTAGTAGTCTTACTATGAAGACGAGCACAACACGGATTATTAATCCAGATGGGACATCTGCCTTTGGTGCATTGACGGCTAAGTTGGGTCTAATGATTCGCTCCGTCTTTTCACTGGAAGCATCGAATCGTCGGGGCTACGAATTTTCACCACTGTTTCACGACTTGATAAGTAAAAACCATACATAAATACCTGAATTTTTCCGAGTTAGCTTAAAAAGGCTCTCATACATGCCGCATCTTTTTTTTTTTTTTTTTGACCAGCACCATCCTCCGCCAACACCACACCCTCACCCCCCATGAGGCCCCATTCCCACCCCGCACTCCATGTGATATATGGAATGTTGACGCCAGATAATATAATTAAGTTTACCAAAAAGAACAATCGATTTAGTGGAGCAGTTGGACAGGACCCTCCGTGGTAGCCCTTTTGATCGATCCAGCTCTTAAGAGCCCTTAAGACTGTAAAGGATCTCTGGTTGTTACGCATCAAGTCGCAAGGAAGCAGATTACGATAAAACGGATGTATTATCGTCGTAGGAATTTCTTTTGCAGAAGTCTGATATCGCTGCTATTAAACGGGTAGTAAAATATATCTAACCAGATTAACTACGCCTAACTATTAAAAAGACGCCTCGATGGAGTTGTCAAATCTTTATTGACATAAGCAGCTATAAAACAACGAGAATTTGAATTCAATTTAACTTTGTTTGCCCTTCGTGCTGATTAAACAAGTTTAGCGCTGATTTATTGCTATGCGTTCATTTGTTTTGTTTATTCTCTTGACAAATACAGCTTTGAATATTAACTAGCAGTCAACCCGCTGCACGTATTTTAATAGTCGCTGCTGATTTCATTGCAGCTCTGTACGCGGTAAAGCAGCTGTTTGCTACAGATCAGCGAACAAAGTATTGCCAAAGAGGTGAAAGCACATGGCACCGACTGGTAAACAGGAGCCGATTGAGGTGAGTCAATTGATATTTTAACACCAAACACAACAACTTGTGTAGTTCAATTCACGTTCAGCTTGCAAGCGGCTGGGTTTCAGCCTAACAGCAGAGGACAAGGAGCTTTGAAAAAAAGCTTATCGTACAGTTCTGGAGCATATAAACATAAGCAGTTTTTCTTAGTGATCGTCTATTAACACTTCCCGCAGTGAACTCGTCATAGTAACCTAAAAATGTCCTTCTTAATTCTAATAATCTAAACACAAATTCACAAATCACCTTGTTGACAGCCCCTTCCATTCACTATTCACTTAATTAGCTGGCGAAATTGCGCGTTTTGTCCCATTTTGACGGCATTTAGAGTTAGGATTTTTGAGCACGTTCAGTATGTTGTTCTCATCCCGCTTGCTAGTGTACAATGACAACGAACTACTCCCGCTCTGATCTATTTTTCTACATTATTTTTAAAAAAGCCATGACATTGTCAGTCAGGAGGAGCTATTCATGAATGCAGAAAAGGAAGCCTTTTTTCGCTTGAATGGCTGAATAATACTTTAGGCCGAGAGAACTTTTCGTTTACATTGGTTTACATAAACAGTCATTAACATTGGCCCGAGAAGAGAGGGAACAGGATGACCCCCGGATTAAGCGTTGTCTTTTTCTTTGTTTTCGCATAACTTGGGTGGGCGTTATTTGCCTAAAAGGGGCATATAAAGCATTTATAAGAAAAACCCGAGTTAGCCCCGGGTCGCACTAGAACGAATTCAAATATGCCCAACTTTTGGCCAGGAAGAAAATTGGCAAAAAGTTCGCAAGTTCCAATTAGACCAACATGTTTGAACCAAAACGTTCCTGATTGAAACATACGTCACAAGATCTATATTTCTCAATTAAGTATTTTATTAGATTCCATGCGAGAGTTTAACTCTTCGCAGATTTTTCTCCACGCTGCATGTTCTTGACTCTCCGCTCTCCAGCAACTCATGATTTTCGAACCATAATTGGGCGAGTAGATTTTGCTCGGCTTGCGTTTGTGTTGCGCCACTTGCGTTCGAAGAAGATTGTCTCGCCATTAGCCGAATCCAGGGTGCGAGTCATGGGAATTTGAATAAAAACGCTGCTCATATTCCTCGTTTGCATTGAAATAACTGTAAAAAGCGTCAGACTGACCGGGTAAAAAATGATTTTGACGCGCCATCGCACGCGCTAAACTGGACTAGCCGTCAAAGTTATTTTCTCGCCGTAATTTTATCCGGACATATTTTAAAAAATATGACAGTTAAATGGTTCAAAAAAGAACAAAATTGTTTGCTTTGCCAAAATTTGAAAGCCTCCGAGGCAGCACTTTGGCTTCTTTGAAGATTGGCGAAATTTTGGCAATCTGTAAAACATTGGCAACTTTTTGAAACTGGGGGTCGCACTTTTTTTACCCTACTTGGTGACAGATTTATTACTTATACAAACAAAATTGGCTCAAACTGGCTCTAGTGCAGCCCGGCCCTAATGCAAGATACGTGATGACGTTTGATACTTTCCAAGGTTAAATTTTTAACACCTCACGGACAACGGGAGATTTTCTAGTGAATCACTAGTGCCTCTCCCTCCCTCCTCTCCCTCCCCCTCCCTCCTCCCCCTCCCCCTCCCCCGCCCCTTTTCCCCACTTTATTGTCCCCAGAGAAAATGTTGACATGCTCCCTGGAGTAAGTTGCAGAATAAGATCCTGCAGCTTTTGAATTTGTACATATGCTTGACCGGGTCAGTCTTGAACAAGCCAGACAATAAATAATTATCTCAACGTTGCTTTTCTTAGGCGCGTCCAACGAATCTGTTTCTTTAAAACTTAAAGGAGAGGAAACCCTGGGGCACTCACCCTGGGTAATCTAACCCCTACACGCATTCAGTTTTTCTGCAGGGATTACTAGGTTGTGTTTGATTCCTTCCTTTAGTGTGTAGGTTATGCCCTGCGATCATCTTGATGCCCCGTGCACACTGCGGCAGAAAAAAAGCAGTTTATTTACACGGTCAGACCTACCGTCCACACTTATCCGTCACGAAAACGGAACTTTTCAAAAACGCTCTTCAAACCGGAGGAATTTGAACACGCCGGCTTTGCGTTTTCGTGTGGACGGCAACAATTTTAAAACGAAACTTTATGAAAACGATGACGTCACGACAATTATGTAATTTCCTTGTCCGAGTTTTCCTCAAAAAATGATCAGTGATTGTTGCGTTTTTAAATTCTTCCGGCGTAATGTGGACAGATCGGAAACATTTGGTGCGTTTTCAGAGCCGGTGAAACCCCCATTTTCGAATTCCTCCGGCGTGGGAGTGTGGTAAAATGAATTTTCATGTCTGCTGCAGAGAACGTGCTGGGAAACAGGTTCCTCCTGGGAAAAAAAACAGTTGAAAAATTTGCTAGCAATTAGGAAATTGTTTTAGAAATGCTTATGTTTTGGTTACTTCTTGGCAATTTTAGTTCCTGTTGAATTATGATAAATTAGCTTGTTGTGCGATGCTCCTGTTTTTCAAGGAGTCCATCCACATAACGAAACCGTTACACAAGGGAAGGTGTTGACGAAAGTTTGGTAATTAGTCATCTCCTAATAGACTTTGAACCTGGGTTTGTAGATATCCGAGCCCCAGGCTGGTGGTCAGCCACGGCCTGAAAACAAAAAGAAAGCTCTTGGCTTGTCTTACCTTATCGACGAGAACCCGCCATGGTACATCTGCTTATTATTGGGTTTCCAGGTAAGACTAACAAGTTATATTCCTTTTCATGAGAGATAATGTTAATTTAAAATTATTGCTTGGTTGGTTATTTCATTTAATTAACCTCAAGCCTAGAGCACTA